>NC_064852.1:28857079-28972079 GCF_024139225.1 Suncus etruscus
TCAAGAACATCATTAAAGAGAAACTTCCAGAGCTAAAGAATATATGTGATCAAATCCTGCATGCCCGAAGAGTACCAACCAAAAGAGACCCCAGAAAAACCACCCCAAGACACATCCTAGTCACAATGACAAATCCCACAGATAGAGACAGAATTCTGAAAACAGCAAGATCAAAAGAGGAAATCATGTTCAAGCAAGCTTCCCTGAGATTTACAGCAGACCTGTCACGAGAAACGCTCAATGCCAGAAAGCAGTGGTGGGATATTGTGACAAGACTGAATGAAATGAATGCTTCACCCAGAATACTATACCCAGCAAAACTCACTTTCCGGATTGATGGAAGAATACATGGTTTCACAGACAAAAAACAGCTCAGAAACTTCACAGACACAAAACCAGTCTTAAGAGAAAAACTGAAAGACCTAATCTAAGACAAGACTACCCAAAAGACACACCAAATTTTGAAATAAAGATGGCGTTAAATCCCAGGACAATTCTTTCTCTCAACGTCAATGGACTAAATGCACCAGTTAAGAGACACAGAGTGGCTAAATGGATCAAAAAACTCAATCCAACCTTCTGCTGCCTACAAGAAACGCACCTGAATAGTCAGAACAAACATAGACTCAAAATAAAAGGCTGGAGAAAAGTTATCCAAGCAAACAACACCCATAAAAAAGCTGGAGTGGCCATACTAATATCAGATAATGCAAACTTTATACTCAGGAAGGTTGTAAGGGACAAAGACGGACATTTTATATTAATCAAGGGGTACGTAGAGCAGGAAGAATTCACTCTCCTAAACATATATGCACCGAATGAGGGGCCAGCAAAATATTTAGTACAACTGTTGACAAATCTGAAAAATAATATCAACAACAACACAATAATTGTGGGGGACCTTAACACGGCTTTGTCAACACTGGACAGGTCAACCAGACTGAAACCCAACAAGAATATACTAGACCTGAGGAGAGAAATGGAAGAAAGAGGCCTAGTGGATATATATAGGACACTCCATCCCCAGAAACCTGGATACACATTCTTCTCCAATGTACATGGGACATTCTCCAGGATAGACTACATGCTGGCACATAAAACATACCTCCATAAGATCAAGAGGATAGAAATTTTGCAGACTACCTTCGCTGACCACAAGGCTCTGAAATTATTTGTGAACTCCAAAGGGACTCAGAAGAAACACTTTAACACCTGGAAGTTAAACAGCCTCATGCTCAATAACCAGTGGGTCCGAGATGAAATCAAGGAGGAAATCAAAAGGTTCCTGGAAACAAATGACAATCAAGACACAAACTCTCAGAACTTATGGGACACAGCAAAAGCAGTACTGAGAGGAAAATTTATAGCTTTGCAAGCACACATCAGGAAGGAAGAAGGAGCTTACCTGAGTAGCTTAATGACACAGCTAATAGAACTAGAAAATGCTCAACAAAAGGACCCAAGAATAGGAAGACAGAAGGAAATAACAAAGCTCAGAGCAGAAATCAACGAAGTGGAAACTCATAAAACAATCCGAAAGATCAACGAAAGCAGAAGTTGGTTCTTTGAAAAAATAAACAAGATTGATAGACCACTGGCAAACCTAACAAAGAAAGAGAGAGAGAGAAACTTGATAACTCATATCAGGAATGAAAAAGGAGAGATCACTACTGATATGACAGAGATTCAAAGGGTAATCAGAAACTACTTTGAAAAACTCTACGCGACTAAAAATGAGAACCTGGAAGAAATGGATAAATTCTTGGACTCTTATAATCTTCCACGGTTGAAGGAAGAGGATGTAGCATATCTAAACACCCCCATCACCATTGATGAAATTAAAACAGTAATCAAATATCTGCCGAAAAACAAAAGCCCAGGTCCAGATGGATTCACTAATGAATTCTATCAAACTTTCCAAGAGGAACTACTGCCAATCTTGGCAAGACTCTTTCATGAAATTGAACAAACAGAAACACTTCCAAATAGCTTTTATGAAGCCAACATCACCTTGATACCTAAACCAGACAGAGACGCTACCAAAAAAGAAAATTACAGACCAATATCACTGATGAATGCAGATGCGAAGATCCTCAACAAAATCCTGGCAAATAGGATTCAATGCCTCGTTAAGAAGATCATCCACTACGATCAAGTAGGTTTCATCCCAGGAATGCAAGGCTGGTTTAACATCCGTAAATCTATCAACATAATACACAACATCAATAACAAGAAAAATAAAAACCACATGATCATATCAATAGATGCAGAGAAAGCATTTGATAAGGTCCAACACCCATTCTTGATCAAAACTCTCAGCAAGATGGGAATGGAGGGAACCTTTCTCAATATAGTGAAGGGCATCTACCACAAGCCAGTGGCAAATATTATCCTCAATGGAAAAAAACTGAAAGCCTTCCCTCTAAATTCTGGCACAAGACAAGGCTGTCCTCTCTCACCACTCCTATTCAACATAGCACTGGAAGTACTTGCTATAGCGATTAGGCAAGAAAAGGATATCAAGGGAATCCAGATAGGAAAGGAAGAAGTCAAGCTCTCACTGTTTGCAGATGACATGATACTCTACTTAGAAAACCCTAAAGACTCTATCAAAAAGCTTCTAGAAACAATAGACTCATATAGCAAGGTGGCAGGCTACAAAATTAACACACAAAAATCAATGGCCTTTCTATATACCAATAGTAATAAGGATGAAATGGACATTAAGAAAACAACCCCATTCACAATAGTACCACACAAACTCAAATATCTTGGAATCAACTTGACTAAATATGTGAAGGACCTATACAAAGAAAACTATAAAACTCTGCTCCAAGAAATAAGAGAGGACACACGGAAATGGAAACACATACCCTGCTCATGGATTGGCAGGATTAACATCATCAAAATGGCAATACTCCCCAAGGCATTATACAGATTTAATGCCATCCCTCTAAAGATACCCATGACATTCTTCAAAGAAGTGGATCAGACACTTTTGAAATTCATTTCGAACAATAAACACCCTCGAATAGCTAAAGCAATCATTGGGAAAAAGAATATGGGAGGAATTACTTTTCCCAACTTTAAACTGTACTACAAAGCAACAGTTATCAAAACAGCATGGTATTGGAATAAGGATAGGTCCTCAGATCAGTGGAATAGGCTTGAATACTCAGAAAATGTTCCCCAGAGATACAACCATCTAATTTTTGATAAAGGAGCAGGAAATCCTAAATGGAGCAGGGAAAGCCTCTTCAACAAGTGGTGTTGGCACAATTGGATAGCCACTTGCAAAAAATTAAACTTAGACCCCCAGCTAACATCATGTACAAAGGTAAAATCCAAATGGATTAAAGACCTCGATATCAGCCCCAAAACCATAAAATATATAGAACAGCACATAGGCAAAACACTCCAGGACATTACAGGCATCTTCAAGGAGGAAACTGCACTCTCCAAGCAAGTGAAAGCAGAGATTAACAGATGGGAATATATTAAGCTGAGAAGCTTCTGCACCTCAAAGGAAATAGTGCCCAGGATACAAGAGCCCCCCACTGAGTGGGAGAAACTATTCACCCAATACCCATCAGATAAGGGGCTAATCTCCAAAATATACAAGGCACTGACAGAACTTTACAAGAAAAAAACATCTAACCCCATCAAAAAATGGGGAGAAGAAATGAACAGACACTTTGACAAAGAAGAAATACACATGGCCAAAAGACACATGAAAAAATGTTCCACATCACTAATCATCAGGGAGATGCAAATCAAAACAATGATGAGATACCACCTCACACCCCAGAGAATGGCACACATCACAAAGAATGAGAATCAACAGTGTTGGTGGGGATGTGGAGAGAAAGGAACTCTTATCCACTGCTGGTGGGAATGCAGTCTAGTTCAACCTTTATGGAAAGCGATATGGAGATTCCTCCAAAAACTGGAAATCGAGCTCCCATACGATCCAGCTATACCACTCCTAGGAATATACCCTAGGAACACAAAAATACAATACAAAAACCCCTTCCTTACACCTATATTCATTGCAGCTCTATTTACCATAGCAAGACTCTGGAAACAACCAAGATGCCCTTCAACAGACGAATGGCTAAAGAAACTGTGGTACATATACACAATGGAATATTATGCAGCTGTCAGGAGAGATGAAGTCATGAAATTTTCCTATACATGGATGTACATGGAATCTATTATGCTGAGTGAAATAAGTCAGAGAGAGAGAGAAAAAACGCAGAATGGTCTCACTCATCTATGGGTTTTAAGAAAAATGAAAGACACCCTTGTAATAATAATTTTCAGACACAAAAGAGAAAAGAGCTGGAAGTTCCAGCTCACCTCAGGAAGCTCACCACAAAGAGTGATGAGTTTAGTTAGAGAAATAACTACATTTTGAACTGTCCTAATATTGAGAATGTATGAGGGAAATGTAGAGCCTGTTTAGGGTACAGGCGGGGGTTGGGTGGGGAGGAGGGAGATTTGGGACTTGGGTGATGGGAATGTTGCACTGGTGATGGGTGGGTGTTCCTTTTATGACTGAAACCCAAACACAATCATGCATGTAATCAAGGTGTTTAAATAAAAAAAAATTATGCATAAAAAAAATGGGGAGAAGAAATGAACAGACACTTTGACAAAGAAGAAATACGCATGGCCAAAAGACACATGAAAAAATGTTCCACATCACTAATCATCAGGGAGATGCAAATCAAAACAACGATGAGATACCACCTCACACCCCAGAGAATGGCACACATCACAAAGAATGAGAATAAACAGTGTTGGCGGGGATGTGGAGAGAAAGGAACTCTTATCCACTGCTGGTGGGAATGCTGTCTAGTTCAGCCTTTATGGAAAGAGATATGGAGATTCCTCCAAAAACTGGAAATCGAGCTCCCATACGATCCAGCTATACCACTCCTAGGAATATACCCTAGGAACACAAAAATACAATACAAAAACCCCTTCCTTACACCTATATTCAT
Source organism: Suncus etruscus (assembly GCF_024139225.1). NCBI lineage: Eukaryota > Metazoa > Chordata > Mammalia > Eulipotyphla > Soricidae > Suncus > Suncus etruscus. The sequence continues at coordinate 28,862,086 of NC_064852.1, forward strand.
TGCAGCTCTATTTACCATAGCAAGACTCTGGAAACAACCAAGATGCCCTTCAACAGACGAATGGCTAAAGAAACTGTGGTACATATACACAATGGAATATTATGCAGCTGTCAGGAGAGATGAAGTCATGAAATTTTCCTATACATGGATGTACATGGAATCTATTATGCTGAGTGTAATAAGTCAGAGAGAGATAGAAAAACGCAGAATGGTCTCACTCATCTATGGGTTTTAAGAAAAATGAAAGACACCCTTGTAATAATAATTTTCAGACACAAAAGAGAAAAGAGCTGGAAGTTCCAGCTCACCTCAGGAAGCTCACCACAAAGAGTGATGAGTTTAGTTAGAGAAATAACTACATTTTGAACTGTCCTAATATTGAGAATGTATGAGGGAAATGTAGAGCCTGTTTAGAGTACAGGCGGGGGTTGGGTGGGGAGGAGGGAGATTTGGGACTTGGGTGATGGGAATGTTGCACTGGTGATGGGTGGTGTTTCATTTATGACTGAAACCCAAACACAATCATGTATGTAATCAAGGTGTTTAAATAAAAAAAAAAAAACAAAAAAAAAAAAAAAAAAAGAAAAATGGTGAGGCATTCAGTGCTGAAATCAAAGTTAGGGGGTGGGCAGTGGTTGGGAGGTTAGTGGTTCATTGCTGAATTGCCCATGTGGAAAATTAGGGGTTCGATGCTGAAGTATTTTAAAGGGGTTACATTGAAAATTTTATATGCATTTTGCAATTTTTTTTCAGTGTTCACATGCTGATTCCGAATATATCAATTTGGGCATTATATAGGGAGATATAACTGAACTATCAGGGACTGAGCTGGTCTGCTTAGAAAAGCCTGCAAGGGGTAAGTGTTCACATCAGGGACTAATGGGGGTTCATACACTGTGTGTATATATATACACCTATTTGTATTTCACTAATATCAATTTGGAATCCCTAGGAAACAATGATGTCAAGAAAAAGAAAAATTGAGGGTGAGTGTAGGATATTCAAAGAACAGTGGACTTACGTTTACTTTTTTATGCGGTACAAAGAAAAAGCTGTGTGTCTGATATGCCAGAATATAGTTGCTGTGTTCAAAGAATACAATTTGCGACACCACTATCAACTCAATATAAAGATAAATATGATTGTTTGGTTGGAGAAGTGAGAAAAGATTAAATATTACAACTGAAACATACACTGACGACTCAGCAAAATACTTTTGTGAAGCAGAAGCAGTTAAATACTTCCTCACTGCAGGCAAGTTTTCAAGTTGCCAAGCTAATAGCGCACAATGGCAAACCATTTGTGGAGGGAGAATTTGTTAAAGAATGTCTTATTTCTGTTGCCAAAGAGATGTGTCCAGAGAAGGCCGATATATTTAGTACAGTGAGCCTTTCAAGAGTTACAATGACACGAAGGATTGAAGAAATAGGAGAAAATTTGCTGCACCATTTGCAAAACTCTGAAAAGAAACTTTGCTATTTTTCCTTGGTATTCAATGAAAGCAATGATGTTTGTGATTCTGCCCAACTTCTCATTTATATGCGTGGGACAAATGAGTATTTTGAAGTCACAGAAGAGCTTGCTGCACTGCAAAGTATCAAAGGTACAACCACAGGAGTGGATATATTTGAAAAGGCTTGTCAAACTGTGAATGATTTGGAGCTGGACTGGGTTAAACTAGTCAGTGTAACAACTGATGGTGCTCCTAGCATGGTGGGGTCTAAGAGAGGAGTAATTGCTCACATTACACAACCATCCACATCCAATTGCCATACACTGCCTCATCCACCAACAAGCGCTGTGCTGTAAATCACTGAAGTGGGACTCTGTTATGAAAATTGTGGTATCTTGTGTTAATTACATTAGAACTCATGCACTAAACCACAGACAATTTCAGGAATTTCTATCTGAGGTAAATGTTGCCCATGAAGATGTTCTGTACCACACAGAAGTCCATTGGCTGAATAGAGGGAGAGTTTTGAAATGTTTCTATGACTTACTTCCGCAGATTACAGCATTTCTACTTTCAAAAAACCAAGAAGTACCAGAGCTCAATGATGCAGAATGAATATGGCACCTTGCCTTTCTGACAGATATAACAGAGCCACTCAACAGTTTCAATCTGCAACTTCAAGGCAAGGGGAAGCTCATCTGTGATATGGCATCCCATGTGACATCATTTGAAGTAAAATTAGGCCTTCTCATCAAACAAGTACCGGAGGAAAACTTCAGTCATCTCCCAACAACTCAAAATCTGTCAGCAGACAAACCATTGGTTGCATTCCCAAAGGAAACATGTCTGGCTTCACTAGAATTGTTGCAAAAGGAGTTTCAATTTAGATTCAAAGAGCTTCAGCTCCATGAACAGGACATACAGCTTTTTCATAATCCATTTTCTGTTGAGATTGAAAATGTCCTTACAATTTACCAAATGGACTGGCTGAACTGCAGAATTGTGACTCTCTGAAAGACGCGTTTAAGTAACCTTTTGAATTTCTATGCATCTCTCCCCTCTGAGACATATCCAAATATCAGGAACCATGAACTCAAAATGGTAACCATCTTTGGTAGCACTTATGATGTGAACAGACTTTTTCAAGAATGAAATATCTGCAATCTCCAACCAGATCAAGATGAACTGATGCCCACTTGCATCACTTGTTACGGCTGGCAGTGACAAATATGGAACTGGACATTGACTATCTCATTAGCCAAAAGCAGGCCCACAGTTTCCATTAAAATACTGGTGCATGATCTGTTTATTTATAAGTGGTTTTTATTTTATTTATATAAGATATGTGCAGTGTGAGTAGGAATTAGTAGCTCATATAGTCCGGCCCTCCAGCTCTCTAAGGGACCGTAATCCGGCCCCCACTTTAAAAAGTTTGAAAACCCCTGCCTTAACTCAAATGTGTGCAATTCTCCCATTGTGTTGTCTTTGGACCTTTGCTGTTACCTTGATGTGCATCTTTAAGTCTCATATATGAAAGGATCATTTAAAATAATAATGGCTTTATTTAAACACTGTGGTTACAACATTGTTCATAATACAGTTGGTTTTTTCATAGTTACAAAGTTGTTCATGATTGAGTTTCATACAATGTACAACACCCTTCACCACTCAGCATTTCCCATCACCAATATCCCTAATTTTCTTCCCATCATTCCACCTGCCTGCCTCTAAGACAGAAATGTTACTTCCCTTTCTCTCTCTCTCTCTCTCTCTCTCTCTCTCTCTCTCTCTCTCTCTCTCTCTCTCTCTCCCCCTTTGTTTCCTTTTAGACAGTAGGTTACAATATTGTTACTGAAGTAGTATCCTGCATATCACTTATCTCCTTTCAGGGCCAGTTCTTGTCCAGAGTGATCATTTCCAACTATCATTGTCCTTTCTCTGACCTAAATGCACTGCTCCACTATTTGTGGCAAGCTTCCTAACCTGGATTTGTCCTCTTGGTCGTCCTCTATTGTCTTTGGCTATCAAGATCATCCTTTTTTTATACCATTAATGAGTGTGATAATTCTATATGTATCACTATCCCTCTAGTTCACTTCACTCAGCATAATACTCCACATATCCATCTATGTATAAGCAAATTTTATGACTTTATTTTTTCTAACAGTTATGTATAATTCCATTCATTGTGTAGATGCACCACAGTTTCTTTATACACTCATCTGTTCTCAGGCACTTGGGATGTTTGCAGATTCTGGCTATTGTGAATAGAACTGTTTGAACATAAGATTGCAGAGGGCTCTTCTGAATTATCTTTTTTACCAGTAGGGTAAAAGTCTATAATATCTACGTATCTATGAATGTGGTATTGCTAGATCATATGAAAACTCAATTTCTAGTGTTTTTGAGGAATATCCATATTGTTTTCCAAAAAGGCTAAAGCAGTCTAGATTCCCACAAGCAGTAAACAAGTGTCACTTTCTCCCCACATCTGCACCAGCTCTGGTTGTTCTTGTTTCGTGTTTTGTTTTGTTTTATGATGTGTGCCAGTCTCTGCAGTATGAGCTAATACCTTATTGTTGTTTCTATTTGCATCTCCTGATGGAATATTTTTTTATGTGCCTTTCGCCATCTGTATTTCTTTGAAGAATTTTCCTTTCATCTCTTCATCCCATTTTTGAATAGGGTTAGATTTTTCCTTGCTAAGTTTTACCAGTATGTTATATATCTTAGATATTAACTCCTTATCAGATGGGTATTGAATAGTTTCTCCCATTCTATGAGCAATTTTTGTATCCCAGTCACCATTTCCTTTGAGGTCAGCACCCAGTATTTGTTCAGTGATCATTCCTAACTATTATTATCATAGTGGCCCCTTCTATGCCCTAAGTGCACTCCACTATTTGTGGCAAACTACCTACCTAGTCTTCTATTGACTTTTTTTTAGTTTGTACTTCTAAAAATTTATTAGAAATATTTTTAAGGTTTATTATAAAGTAGAAGGAAAAGGCAAAAAAACCTCCCCAGCCAGGAAAGAACTTAGTACACAATTAAGTTCAACCTCCTGACTGACTTTACACATATATATCCTGCCAATAAATTTTTAGGTCATGGGTACCAGTAGTTCAGACTTGTTTTGGCTGGGTCCTACAAGATGTACTTCTCTGGGTGTAGCAGGCAGGTGTTTCAGTAGAACCCAACTACGTTTATCTTTTGCTTTCTTTTTATCCTCATTGTCTTTTACACATTTCAGGATGCTGTTTAGATGCTTAAGGTGCTTCATATGCTCAATGCCACCATGAATTCTCTTGTCAAGACCCTTGCCCTTGATTTGTTAACAACAATGGAACAGCATGCAGACTCTTCTAGTGCCGTGGTCACATTTGTAGGATTTTTCTTTTTGTACATTGTCCATTCACTTTTTGTCTACAATATCCCCTTTCCAGGAGATGTGCATGTATGTGGACAAAGAAACAGCTATATGTTTTCTAAAAGATCTGGAGAGCATATAGCAGGTGACTGTTCTCTTTATTTGTGTGCGTTGGTTATTTTGATAATTTACTGGAAAATTATGATTTCACTCAAAAGGAAATTAGAACCTACCTTTTTTAATGGCTGTAAAACTTTACCCATAAAACATTTACTATTATAAATCAATGTTACTTCATTTAACATAAAAATATTTTGCACAAAATCAAGATTTTCTTTCTAGTCTTAACTGTATCTTGAAACAGAACTTGAAGCCTTTTATTATTGCAAAATACTATCTCATAAATCTGAAGCTTAGGCTAAAACAAGAATAGAAAGCACAATGATCTTTAAATCAGTAAAATGGAGAGCACACTCACTCTGTATTTGCAGTTTTGTTAAAATGATAAGCTTTAAAAACCAACTAGTAGAGAGACTAGAGTGATAGGATAGTGGAGAAGGCATTTGCTTTGCATGAGACCAACTGAGTCAAATCCCTGGGGTCCCATATGGATCCCTCAGCACTGCCAAGGTAATTCCTGAGGACATTTCCCAGAGTCACCAGGCATTTCTCCCCAAACAAAACAACCAAACAGGAAAAAAATAATTAGTAGAGTGTGTGCCCATAAGTCCTGCTACCAACATGCTTGCATAAGAAGACACCAAGAGAAAACATTCCAAAAGGGGTCATTAGCAATGACCATTACTGAAATTAGCTGGTGCTCAGATAGCTCTAGCAATCACATATTAAGAAAAGCAACAATAATTTGTCTTCATATCTTATCATGTAGCATCAGATCTAATTCTGAAATTGTATCCATCTACGTCAAGGAATGTACTTAATAATCAAAAATCTGAGGGCCAGTATCACAAACATCATAAAGATCTTGATAGAAAGCTTATCTGTCCTGTGTATTTATGTCATGTACTCACATGCTACAAACATTTTGCCATATTCTCATATCCATGTACATGCTATGAACATTCTCTTGAGTACTCTTATCCATGCACCAACATGCTCTGAGCATTTGCCTATAAACTTATGTCCACACATGTACATGCTATGAGCAAACACCCTTACATCCATGTCCCATGCGCCACCTCAATCACCAGTTCCATTACTTCCCAGTAAATCTTCACAATCCTCTTTTTAGATGAGGTCCAAGGATTAAATACATGTTAAGGTTTGACAGACACTGTTTATATCACTTGAAAAGCAACTTCTCTTTAGTATCTCCTATTTTAATTGGTTGTACCATAAAAAGTGAACAACCCAAGCAATTGTTTATCAGTAATATAAAGCACACAGAGAGGAAATTTTCCCCAAGGAGAAACAGACTGAATAGTATTAACAGTGCTTTAAACTGTAATGAATTCCCAGTCTAATTCACTATGAGGTTTCAATTTATACCACATTTAGACTACTCCAGGTTCAAGTGATCACTGCAGTAATTAGCTTCCTTCCAATCCTCCAAAATAAACCCACTAATTTTTGCAATCAGCCTTCATTTGGTTAATCACCAGTTTAATTGATTTAATTAGTTTGATTTGCAAAATTAGTCAAGTGTAAATACTGTTTTGTAAACAGAGTTTAGCTCCAAGCTGTAAGATAGGGAATTCAAATTCAAACCTATAGTTAATAACAAAACCCACACATACAGGATTTTGTTAGGGAATACAATGGTTGAAAGTCTTTTTTTATATAGGTCTATAGATTTTCTGTTGAGTGTTTTGGAAATGTGTCATTGCGATTACATTACTACAAAACCTAAGAGAGCCTTATCTCACTCATTTCCAACACTATATCAAAGGAGCAGGTAAAAAAACAAACAAACAAACAAAACATAACCTTAATGTTGAAAGAGTTGTCCAGAGTTGAATTTTATCTTAGTTTTTTTTAATTTTGCCCAGTATATTTTAAATTAGAATATTTTAAACCTTTCTTAAAACAAGTTTTATACATTAATTGAATTGTTTTGCTTCTGCTTATGTTTTGGGGCCACACTCCATGATTATTCAGGTTGTCCAGGCTCTGCACTCAGGAATCACTCCTGGTGCTTCTTGGGAAACCATCTGGGATGCTAGGGATAGAACCCAGGTCAGTTGTGTACAAAGCAAATGCCCTACCCACTGTACTATCTCTCTGGCCCTAGTAATTGATTTTTTTAAGCAAAAACCTACTTATGTTAACAACAGAAAATCCCAAAGATTGTAAGATACACAATATTTCTTCACTTTTTACCATTTTTTAATGGTTCTCTGAGCCTGCCAGAAGCCATTTCTGAGCACAGAGCCAGGAGTAATCCATGAGCGCTGTTGGGTGTGACTCAAACTCCCCCAAAATAAATAATAATTGTTGAATTAAATAAATAACGATGGGGCTGGATGGCGATGGATGGAGGCCTTTGTGCTTAGGCCCCAGCCACGTGGCTTCATCCCCCATCCAGCTGGCGGGTTCCAGGCCCAGGTGATCGGCATAATCAAGACTCACTCACAGGCAGGCTTCAGGAAGCATTAACTTTATTCATACCCTATTCACCACATGTGTGTGGCCTATCTCATAACCTTTTAAGCACTAGTTATTCTTGGCCCTGCATCTAAACTCCTTTCAGCCATCTTCCTCAGAGCGCCCAGCAGCGCAGAAAGGGCCAAGAGCCAAAAGGCAAAAGACAAAAGGGCCTAATTCCCTTGGTCCAAGCCTTATCTACCTTTTCCCAGACCCCTCCCAGGAATGGGAGGGGCTCGCAGGTAAAGTTACACCTACTATCCGGTTCCCAAGACCCCTCCCAGAAAAGGGTGGGTCTAGGGTTTTAAATAGGTACACCCACATTTCTTCCTTTTCTTAATATTTTTATGCACCAATGTAATAGAGTGAAAATTAATATACCAGCCCTTTTCAAAAACATATTTTTGCAAAATATACTTTACACCTGTAACCTAAAACTCTATTAATGCTTTTTTACCAAGCACTATTTCGGAACTTTCATGTTCCTATACTTTTAAACTATATTGGGGGAACTTTATTGTTCCTATACCTTTCCTATACACAAGTACTTCAGCATACATGCATAACATACATTTTAAAAACAGGCTAAGTACATTAAAATACACAGTAAAACATTTTGCAATTGAAAATATTAACTTTGAAAGACAACAAAACACATTTAAATTATAAAGAAAATGACTAAGACAAAGATGCAGGTGGTTAGAAATTAGATGTTAAACTGTATTACCTCCCTTTTATTTTTAATTTTTTAACCACTAACTAACTAAAAGTTATTCCATCACCAACTATGAGTAAACTATAAAATTACCTGCTAAGTTTCTACACCTAAAATTATAGTTTAAATGATTAATTTGTTTCATGCTGATCTCACCACGTTGATTTTACCATGTGGCTTTTGTAAATTTTTAGAGTTTAGATGCTGGTTTGTCCCACGCTGATCTTACCACGTGGCTTCTGTAAACTTTTAAAGTTCAGATGTTGGTTTGTTCCACGCTGATCTCACCACGTGGCTTCCTTTCATAGTTTCAGGCCCCGTAGACGGTTCTGTAGACCATGAGGTTGCAGGTTTTCAGGCTTGCCACGGAGCAAAGCTGAGCTGAGGCGTTTTTGCTTCTGGGCTGATAACCTTTCGCCGCTTTTCCCCTCAGGGCAGCACTTAGCAAGCCAGTTTTTGGCCACAGCTTTTTTGCAGAGGGCTTTTGGATGTTCAAAGTTCAAAGTTATTTAAACTAAAAGTTCAGTCCGAAATTTCCAAAGCCGAAATCCAAATTCAAGCTGAAGGTTGTTATCAGAAAATCAGTTCACTTTAAATACAGTCTTTTTTCTCCTCCGTTTCCAATTTAAGCTTTTAATTAGTTTTTCTACAGGCCGAGGTTTTTGTTTCTTGTAACAAAGTTTTAGTTCTGGTCCTGGGCCTGGGCTGGAGGTGATGCAAGCTTTCACCTCTCTTGTTTTAATTGCCCTTGTTCCCCTAGAAGGGGTCACGGCCATTTTTGAACATTGTTGCACGTGGCCCAGGGTTTTGGGCTCAGTGCACCCGAAAAGAGCCAAAATGAAACTGAAAAGCAGAAATTTTACCATGGTTGCTGTTTTGTTGGGTCCAGGATTCAGGTCAAAGTTCGGAGTGCCAGATGTTGTATTAAATAAATAACGACGGGGCTGGATGGCGATGGATGGAGGCCTTTGTGCTTAGGCCCCAGCCACGTGGCTTCATCCCCATCCAGCTGGTGAATTCCAGGCCCAGGTAATCGGCGTAATCAAGACTCACTCACATGCAGGCATTAGGAAGCATCATCTTTATTCATGCCCTGACCACCACAGGTGTGTGGCCTATCTCATAACCTTTCAAGCGTACAGCCATTTTAGGCTTGCCCTGCGTCTTATCCTCTTTCAGCCATCTTCCTCAGAGAGCCCAGCAGGGCAAAAAGGCAAAAGACAAAAGGGCCGAATTCCCTTGGTCCAAGCCTTATCTACCTTTTCCCAGACCCCTCCCAGGAATGGGAGGGGCTCGCAGGTAAAGTTACACCTACTATCCGGTTCCCAAGACCCCTCCCAGAAAAGGGTGGGTCTAAGGTTTTAAATAGGTACACCCACAAATAATAAAGGCTTTCTTTTTATTAATTTTTATTAAGACCATTGTGAATTACAAGTGTTTTATGGTTGTATTTCAGGCATATAGTGACAGTTAATTAGGGTCATTCCCACCACCAGTGTTGACCTTCTTCCACCAGAGTTCCCAGCATGCATCCTGTACCTCCACCCTTAGCCCCCTGGTCTATCAGTGTAACAGGTCCATTTTGTGTTAAAACAACTTTTAACTACCCTTTCTTTATTTAGACTCTAGATAATAAGAATAAAAAGTATAAGAGAAAAAATTTGGTAAAATTTTTAAAGTAATATTACAGACTTGCTAATAAAAAATATCACACTAAAGAAATGTAACCTTAAAGTTTTGTTGTTAAACTGATATTTAAGAACTGAATAAACTTTCACCTAATATGTCTTATTACATTCTTACTTTAATAAATGCAAGTTATATATTTTTTCAGTATCTTTGACTCATTAACCATTTTATTTATTTTTTATTTATAATATCTTTATTTAAGCATCTTGATTACAAATATGATTGTGATTAGGTTTCAGTCATGTAAAGAACACCCCCCCTTCACCAATGCAACATTCCCACCACCAATGTCCCAAGTCTCCCTCCATTCCACCCCACCCCCACCTGTACTCTAGATAGGCTGTCCAGTTCCCTCATTCATTCACATGCTTATGGTAGTTCTCAGTGTAGTTATTTCTATAACTGCACTCACCACTCTTTGTGGTGAGCTTCATGAAGTGAGCTGGAAGTTCCAGCCCTCCTCTCATTGTCTCAGGATTGTTGCAAAAATGACTTTTATTTTTCTTAAAACCCATAGATGAGTGAGACTATTCTGCATCTCTCTCTCTCTCCCTCTGACTTATTTCACTCAGCATGATAGATTCTATGTACATCCATGTATAGGAAAATTTCATGACTTCATCTCTCCTGATGGCTGCATAATATTCCATTGTGTATATGTACCACAGTTTCTTTAGCCATTCGTGTGTTGAAGGGCATCTTGATTGTTTCCAGAGCCTGGCTATTGTGAATAGTGCTGCAATAAATATAGGTGTAAGGAAGGGGTTTTTGTATTGTATTCTTATGTTCCTAGGGTAAATCTCTAGGATTTTTTTTTTACCAGTTTTTAAGTAATGAATTTGACAAGATGAAAATTCCCTCTTAATACTTCTAAGTGAATTTATTTAAAGAGATCAAATCAATAATTTCTTTGTAGAAGACAGATTCTATTTAAAATGTAAAATATCCAGACCAGAGATATAGTTCAAGAGGCTGAGAGCAGGCCTTTCACACAGGAATCCCAGTTTTCAGCCCCAGCACTGCATGGTTCCCTGAGTACCTCCAGGAACAAATCTCAAACATTTAACTAGTAGTAGCTCCTGACCACCAGCCAGTGTGGCACAATTTAAAAAATGATTGATTGATTAATTATATTTGAAAGGTCCACCTGGTACATTCTAAATGAAGGAGATATTTATTAGGAAAGTAATTATGGATTGTATTTTTCCAGATTGCTTCTCAGTACCAACTCACTGTTAGTGCTATTTCCTTGGAATTTTCTTTATCTTTTCCCCCTTGGAATTTTCTACTATGAATTGTTTTTGGTGAGCTGAGCTGCCTCCCGAGCAGTGATCAGAAAATCTGTGGCCACTCCTGGCAATACTCAATCAATGGGTCCTGATGGTTCAAAGCTCAGGGAAGCAAGGCAATGTAGCTCAGGCCAAAGTGGAGGGGCCACAAGGGCCACACCAGGCAGTACTTGGGGGTCAGTGCTAGTATTTTGGCAATGCTAGTGTGTCAACTTTGACTCTGATTCAAGACACGCACTGTTGACCCCAAAGCTAGCTCCATGGTCCCTCTGTCTGACTCTAATAACTTAGTTACTATTATTTTAATTCTCTGGGAATCTGTTAGTCATGCTATTGGAAATATTAATCTGGATATGTAGGAGAAACTATTATTAACATTATTTTAAATTACAAAATATTAAGAATAAAAATAATTCTTTTAAATACAATAGGAAGAAAACAAGAAAAATAGTAGTACAATATTTATCTTGTATGCAGCCAACTCTAGTTCCATCACTGACCCCACTTATTATCCTCTGAACATTACCAGAAATGACCCCGGCATACAGATCCAGAATAGACTCTGAGTACCATAAGTTATGGCCCAAAGTCTCTCCCTACTTAAAATAAAAAAAATAGCTAAGTGCCAAGTAACCAAGTAGAAAGATGAGCTCCACAAAAGCACATCAATCTGTCAAGAATGTGATATAATGCAATCATGGGTCCTGCTGCGCCACTTTGTCACAATTGTTTTGAACAATAAATATTGAGGAAGAACTAGAACAGGGATGCAAAGCAGCCTGTATACTTCTACCCTTTTAAATGCTACTAACATGGAAACCATCTGTTCATGGCTTTAGAAAAGGGTCTCCCAGGGATTCCAAATGCATCCCTGGATTTATCTGTATAGAATACATTAATTGGGTCAATAACCCTTTGTATATCCCTAGCACATATTCTAACTAATTTTTTCTGACTTGTGTCATGTAAGATTTTTTTACCGGTACTACTCCCAGGTGTGCTGAAGCCATTTTAGTAAATATTTTAGAATTTTCAGGTTGGAAGGTCCTGGTTACAACAATTCAGCTCCGAACTCTGGCAACTAGAGCAATCAGACTTAACATGAAAAGTTGTGGTCCTGGTTGTAACAGAACACTTCTTTTTTTCTTTCTTTTTTTTCTTCTTCTTCAGGTTTTTGGTAATTTATTCAGATGGATAGTGAACACTAACAGACTCAAAAAAAGGAATTATTATTCTCAATTTGGGAGCATCTGAAAATTCAATGATGGAGGAGAGAGGAAGGATCATTAAAAATAATGTAGTTTTAAGGCCTTAAATGGTTAATTTTTCCTTCTCTTTTTTCCCTTCTTTTTTTTAAAATTAATATCTTTATTTAAACACCATGATTACAAATATGATTGTAGTTGGGTTTCAGTCACGTTAAGAACACCCCCCTTCACCAGTGCAACATTCCCATCCCCAATGTCCCAAATCTCCCTCCTCCCCACCCCACCTCTGCCTGTGTTCTAGACTTCCCTCATCCATTCACATTGTTATGATAGTTCTCAATGTAGTTATTTCTTTAACAGCACTCATCACTCTTTGTGGTGAGCTTCATGTCATGAGCTGGACCTTCCAGCCCACCTCTCTTTTGTCTCTGAGGATTATTGCAAAAATGTCTTTCAATTTTTGGCCACACCCGGTGACACTCAGGGGTTACTCCTGGCTATGCACTTAGAAATCGCTCCTGGCCTGGGGGACAATATGGGACACTGGGGGATTGAACCGCAGTCCATTTTAGACCAGTGTGGGCAAGGCAAGGTAGACGCCTTATCACTTGTGCCACTGCTCCAGCCCCCAAAAACACTTCTCTAATTGGGCTTTGACACCATTTCACATCATTAAATTTGCTTCTTTTTGAGGTGGTGACCCATAGTGGACAGTATTCTGGACTTACTTCTGGCTCTGAGTTCAGAGATCACGCCTGTCAGAGTTTGGGGAATCTTTCATGGTGAGTGAGATCAAATTTGTGTTGATTACATACTGGATAAGATCCTTAACCTAAGTACTATCTCTCCAGCCCTATATTTTGCTTTTCTTGATGTTTTTAAGCATGTAAAGGGTAAAAACATTATAGTTTATAGGCTGTACAGAAAGCAGGGGCAGCCAAGTTCAGTCATATTCTCTTCATCCCTACAAAGAGTGAGAGAAGTAACTTCTTTTTTTTTTGGGGGGGGGGGGTCACACCCGGCAGCTCTCAGGGGTTACTCCTGGCTTCATGCTCAGAAATCGCTCCTGGCAGGCTCAGGGGACCATATGGGACGCCGGGATTTGAACCGATGACCTTCTGCATGAAAGGCAAACGCCTTACCTCCATGCTATCTCTCCGGCCCTGAGAAGTAACTTCTAACAATAGCCTTCCAAAGTGCCCACTACAATCTGTCATTTATATTTTCATATCAATTTCAAAACAACTGCCCACTTATAGAAGTGGCTTCACATCGTAGATCCAAAGGGCATGTTTATGGGAGTCAGAGGTAGAAGCTCTGCTAGTGTTAAGAGAGGAAAAGTCTAGAAAGATACTCAAAGTTGGGGCCTGATATTCTTTTCTTTTTTTTTTTTTTTGTTGCAGTTTTTGAGTCACACCTGGCAGTGCTCAGGGGTTATTCCTGGCTCTAGGCTCAGAAATTGCTCCTGGCAGGCACGGGGGACCATATGGGACGCCGGGATTCGAACCGATGACCTCCTGCATAAAAGGCAAACGCCTTACCTTCATGCTATCTCTCCGGCCCCTGATTTTCTTTTTTTGAATCCCAAGGAGCACACCTTCCCTTCTACAGCACCTATTTCAATGCTTTGGTGACATTTCTCCACTTATATATTATTTTAAGTGACTTTATTTTGTCAAAAGTGGGACAGAGAAATTGTAAAATGGAAAAGGAGCTTGCCATGTACACAGAAGACTCAGGCTCAAACTGCAGCACCTCATAAAGTTCCCTGAGCCCTGCCAGTAGTGATCCCTGAGATCAAAGCCAGGCAGCATGGCTGAATGTATTTCTCCCTCAAAAAAAAAAAAACCCAAAACTTGTGAAAAGTTATATTTCACTAACACTATGTGAAAGTGAGCACTCAATGGGGGAGGGGATTAATTGGTTGGAAACCACAATTTCATTTGTCAATTTCTGGCTTTCTCTAGAATGACTCTTTAAGCACTTAAATCTCATCTAGAAGTGTGTGCAGATTAACACTGTGCATATGAGTACTCTTCTTGACAAAACAGATGTTACTATCAGCAGATGTCACTACCTATGCCTCAATTAGCTGCTCGATTTCAAATTCCATAAGGAGAAAGCCAAGGAAATAAAAGTGTGCTCTCAAACGGTATGATTCAGATTACCAGAGAAATAAAATAATAATGTTTTTAAGACACACAAAATGAGTGCTTTGAGGGGCCAGAGAGATAGCACAGTAGGGCATTTGCCTTGCCAATAAACAATCCAGATTCGATCTCCAGTATCCCATATAGTCCCCCAAGCCTGCCAGGAGAGATTTCTTTTCTTTTCTTTTGGCTTTTGAGTCACACCAGGCAGTGCTCAGGGGTTACTCCTAGCTCTACGCTCAGAAATCACTCTTGGCAGGCTCCGGGGATCATATGGGATGCCGGGATTCGAACCACCGTCCTTCTGCATGCAAGACAAACGCCTTACCGCTGTGCTGTCTCTCCAGCCCCCGGCCAGGAGAGATTTCTGAACACAGACTCAGTAGTAATCCCTGAGCACCGCTGAGTGTGGCCCAAAAACTAAAAGGAAAACAAAAAAAGTGCTTTTAGGATACAGGAGATACAGATCCAGGAAATGTTTCTCTTTTTAGATAGTTCAGGTTTCAAGGCATTTCACCACTAAGGTTGTAGCTTATTTAGAAGATGTTAAAAGTGCAGATGTCTTTTCTGCATTGTGTTTGGATTCCTAGGGTATATTCCCAGGATTTGTCTTACTTGTTAGGTCATATAGAAATTCAATTTCTAGTTTTTTGAGAAATGTCCATATTGTTTTCCAACCAGGCTGGACTAGTCAACATTCCCACCAGCAGTAAATCAGAGTATCTTTCTACCCACATTCATACCAGCACTGGTTGTTCCTATTTTTCTTAACATGCACCAATCTCTGTGTTTTAAAGTGCTATCTCATTGTAGTTTTGATTTGGATATTACTGATGATTAATTATGTAAAGCAACTTTTTCATGTGCATATGGCCATCTGTATTTCTTATTAAGCTAATGCTTGATCATATCTTCTCTCCATTTTTTTGACAGTTAATTTTTTTCTTGTAAGTTCTCCAAGTGCCTTTTATATCTTAGATATTAACCCCTTCTCAGAATGATATTAAATGAATATTTTCTTTTCCTTAGAGGTGCAGTAGTACTTAATTTACTGTTGTTCCATTTGTTTATTCTTTTTTTATAACTTTAAAAATTTTTTTGGTTTTTTGGCCACACCTGGTGATGCTCAGGGGTTGCTCCTGGCTATGCACTCAGAAATTGCTCCTGGCTATGCACTCAGAAATCGCTCCTGGCTTGGGGGATCATATGGAATGCTGGAGATTGAACCACAGTTCGTCCTAAGTGAGAGTGGGCAAGGCAGACGCCTTACCACTTGTGCCACCGCTCCAGCCCAGCCATTTGTTTATTCTTGTTGCTACTTGTTTGGTCAGTGGTGTGTCATCCTTGAAATGATCTTTAGCTTCAATGTCAAGAGGAGCTCTGTCTATATTTTCTTCTATATACCTTATGGATTTAGGTCTTTAATTTATTTTTATTTAATTTTTGTACATGATATAAGGAAGAATCCTGAGTTCAGTTTCTTTAATGTAGCTTATCAGATTACCAGCTGAAAGAGCTAATCTTGCTTTACTTTACATTTATACTCCTTTATCAAAAATTAACTTTTTCTATACATGGGGATCTACCTCAGTATAGTCAATTCTATACCACTGATATGAAAGTTTTTATTTGGGTACCATGCCATTTTAATTACTACTGCTTTTTAGTACAGTTTGAAGTTGGGAAAGGTTATTTCCCTCCCCATTTTCTCTTTCCCAAGGATTGCTTTAGTTATATGTGGAAGTTTATTGTTCAATATGAATTTCCTAAGTGTTTGAGATATTTATTTTTAAAAAGTCCTTGGTATCCTTCTAGGCACTGCACTGAATCTGTACAATGTTTTGGAGAGTATGCATTTTAATTATGCTAATCATGCCAAACCATGAGCAGGGGGTGTGTTTCCATTTTTTCATGTTCTCTTTTATTTCTTGTGATAATGTTTTGTATTTTCTTTGTATAGGTCTTTCAGCTCTTAAGTTAATTCTGAGGCATGATTGTGAATGGGATTGATTTTTTTCTTTTCTTTTTTTTTTTTTTTTTTTTTTTTTTTTTTTTGGTTTTTGGGTCATACCCGGCAGTGCTCAGGGCTTCCTCCTGTCTCTACACTCAGAAATCGCTTCTGGTAGGCACTGGGGACCATATAAAATGCTGGTATTCTAACACCATCCTTCTGCATGAAAGACAAATACCCTACCTCCATGCTATCTCTCCGGCCCCTGGGATTGATTTTAATGTCTCTTTATTCTCTTTCATTATTTGTATATAAGAAATCCACGAGCCTTTGCATGTTAATTTTGTAGTCTGCCACTTTACTATAGATATCTATTGTTTCTAGAAACTTTTTACAATTGCTAGAATATGGAAACAACCCAAGTGAATGATAACAGATGAGAGGATAAAGAAACTGTGGAATATTTACATAATGGAATACTATACAGCTGTTCAGAAAAATGAAGTTATGAAATTTGCTTATACATGGATGAATATAGGAAGTATTATGCTAAGTGAAATGAGTCAGAGGAAGAGGGATATACATTGATGATTGCATTTATTTGCGGGATATTGAAAAATAGTATGGTAATAATTCCCAAAGAAATAGAGACGAGGACCAGAAGTACTAGTAGAAAGCTTATCACAAAGAATGGGGGAAGTATAGTGAGGCCAGAGAAAGGACCACTGTGTCAATAGTAGTTGGGCATGATCTCTCTGAACAAGAACTGGGTGCTGAAAGAAGGTACAATGATTATACCCCTTTAATACCCATAATGCAAACCAGTGTTTAAAAAAGAAAAAAAAAGGGAAGGGAGGTAGAGGATGACAGAGAGAAAGAGAGAGAAAGAAAGAGAGAGGAAAAATGCTAGGTGGGGAGAGTCGAGGGAGAGGGCAGGAAGCAAAGTGGGGACATTGGTGGCAGAAAATGTGAAGGGTTGGGTGTTGTACATTGTGTAACTGAAACTCAATCATGAACAACTATTTAACTGTATCTCACAGTTATTCAAAATAAAGGGAAAAAGAAAAAAGAAGTTGTTAATATAGCTCTCTAGTGGCTCTTTTCTGCAATCTTTGATTTGCAACATCTTTTCTTTAAAGTGGGTTGGAAGACTATGTCTTGGGACAGTGTATTCACAACATTGGTGAAATTATCATTTGTGAATACTATGCAGAAAAGCCCTGTAAAAAGAAAAATGATTCCAAACGAAGAGAATCCATTAACTTTCAAACACTGAGCACCTAGGTTAGGAGGTAATATAATGGAGGGAGAACAGGCAAATAAATGTTCAAGTTGAAATACTCATTCTTCCAGATGTTCTTTCTCCCAGGTGCTGAAATCTTAAGGAAGGAAATGAGACTAAGTAAAGACAGGAATAGTGTTGGAGGCTATGAGTAAAGCATTGTTTATTCATCACTCAGCCTTTGGTGACAGCTATTTCTGCTTTGTTTTAATTTTATTTACTTAATTTTTGCTTTTAGGCCATGAAAGTCTCCCGCATTAGCTTGATTTGCTAATTTACCTAAAAATTTCCTCCGCAGGATTTGGGCACTAAATAACTCAGATCTTACTCTTCACTGGCTCAGGGAGGTGTGGCTAGACAAGAAAAATAAAATCAAACCAAAGCAAACTGCTTTACAAATTTCCTCTTACTGTTGGAGAAACATTAGATCTCAAAATATAGGTAATTATTACATATTATTGCCATTTTCCTAAAATTTTTTGGTACATAACCTCCAGTAAAATCTTCAAATTGTTTGTATGGTACCAACATTTTCTAACAAATAAAAAATTAAGGTAAAAATTTTAAATTAAAAACTCTCATAGTATTTGTGTGAAATTGGAAGGGTTTTGTGGAAAAAGAAGAAATTGCCTTATAGATAATCTTGGACCTGGGAGTCACAGATTAAACAATAAATAAGATTCTGGAGTCTTCAATTTATTTTTATTTTTATTTTTGCTATAAGAAATCCCACAATTGTAAGCCAAAGAGCATCTAAATTAATACATATATTTGACCAAGCTACCCAGGACCCACATAAATCCCCCAGCATTCTTTATAGTTGGTATACTTTTTAGAACTTGGGTGCTAATTTGTATCATTTGCAAAAACAACTGTGAAAGCTATTTGGTACTTACAATGCAATTACTAATTAAGAAGTTTTGGATATTCTCATTAAACCAAGTCCCATATGATTTTGCCCTCACGATTTGTGTTTATATGTTCTTTGTTAGTTCTAATTATCAATAAAAATCAATGAATTAATCATCCAATTGGTGAAAACCCTATTGATGCATAAGATCAGGATCCAAGCTCAGAGAGCCTTCAGAAATGGCTATCTTGAAATAGAACATTTTGTGTGTTCTTTTATGCAAAGTTATGTGGAATAATAGTGTTTTCTGTTTCCTCTAACTCATGTTAGGGGTATAGTATGACTTGGGGGTAGTTGTGAGCATTCAGACATATGTATACCCATTCACAATTAAGGATGTCTATAGAACTTTATGTAACCCATTTATCTTTTAGGACATGATTGTGCACAATCATGTGTGAAGAGTTTTGTGTGAATATCATTTCCAGGGGAAAATATGTAACTGCTGAGCATGGAAAAAATGTGTGTTTTAGGAATCTGATTACAATATTTTAGAAGGTTTGCTCCCCACAGAGTTACCACCAGTCTGTTCGTAACAGGGATACAAACTACCCAGTGGGCTTTCAGCACACCTCACTTGGAGATCTGACACCTTATGACTAGACATTAAACTGTGGCCCTCTCTACTACTGCAGCATGCTGTGAGTGGAGTTGGCATGCTGGCAAACAATCTCAAAAGCAATGTTTATGGTAGCAGACTGGCATGAAGCCACCACACATGAAATACGTCTCTTTATATAGCAGATTCAATTTCTTGGGAACAAATTGATCATCTAATAAAAGATTCTTTGAACTGGGAATTCAAATGGCTTCAGATAGGCAAAAATGACTATTTTGGAGACAAAAGAGAGAGAGGGACAAGAAAATACCAAACAGCACATCTAACAATTTGTAGCAAATTCCAATGCTCCCTTTAATCCGTGCAAAGCATTACAGAGTGAAAACTTTCATTTTTGCAGTAACAGCAGTTTACACCACCTCTCCTGTCTATGCAACTGAGCTTTGTATGTGTTGAAAGGAAAAGTTTCATTCTGCTTCATTAAAGACACATAAGCTTTTCCCCCATCCACAGAGGCTTTTATATGTACATGCACATGATAATATATAAAGTATAAGTTGTAAAAAGAATGTTCTGAACTTATCAAGGAGAGTTAACAAAATTATAATCAATGTACACATACATACATTTTTAAATGGCTATTTTTAGTATTTGGAAGTTCTCTCTGATAGATCTGGAAAACATACTAGGGTCCTCACTAGATTGGTTGCATGTTACTTTGCCTTCAGGAATGAACAGAAAAGGGTGTACATTGACACATGGTACACAACTGATATGCCGTTTTGCAGTACATAAAACCACTTCATTACATTTTGTTTTAAATTAACTGAGGACAATCCCCTTCTCTTAAATTCTTTGAAAATTTTTATATTAAATTAAAGAATGGTGATTTACAAAGTTACAGATAGCTGAGATTTAGGCATACAATATTCTAATACCTGTCCCATCACCACCAGTGTCAATTTTCCTCCACCAGTCCCACCACCTCCAGTGTCAACTTTCCTCTACCAGTGTATCTATGATTCCTTCCACCCTTCTCTGCCTGCCACCTTAACAGGCATATTATAAAGTTTGATAATATTAGCATAGCTCTCCTGTTTTTAATGTTACTGTCTGTGTTTTGTATATATAGCTATATTACTCTCCCACTTCACTTGTATAATAAAGGCTCTGACTTCTGTTATTCCATTACTTCCCTTTCTTGTCTTCTTCCTTCACCCCTTGATTTCTTTCCTTCTCTGTCCTCCTTCCTAAATAATATGGGACCACTGGTGATTGAGGCATATAGGTCTGTAACAAGGTGTTTACCTTTCCCAATCAAAGTTTCTTTTAAAAGGCCAGGGTCTTTTGTATCTTAGTCACCATTTATTTCCTAAGAGGTGTAAAACCTTCTTAGTTTTATGTAGTCCCACTTGTTAATATTTATTCCTTTTATTCCCCCCCCCTCCCATCCCTTGCCTGTCTTCAAGACAGGCATTGCATTTCTTCTTTGAAGAATGTCATGGGTATCCTTAGAGAGATTGCATTAAATCTGCACAATGCTTTGGGAGTATTGCCATTTTAATAATGTTAATTCTTCCGATCCATGAAAGGGGTATATGTTTCCATTTCCTTGTATCCTCTTTTATTTATTGAAGCAATAATTTATAATTTTATTTATATAGCTCCTTCAGTTCTTTAGTTGTTGACACTAAGGTATTTGAGAGTACTATTGTGAAAGGGATTGTTTTTTAATGTCTATTTCTTCTCTATCATCATTTGTGTATAAGAAGACAATTGAGTGTGTGTGTGTGTGTGTGTGTGTGTGTGTTTGGGCCACACCTGATGACATTCAGGGGTTACTCCTGGCTATGAGCTCAGAATTCGCTCCTGGCTTGGGGGACCATATGAGATGCTAGAGAATCAAACTGCAGTCCTCCTAGGCTAGCGCTTGCAAGGCAGACACCTCACAGCTTGCACCACTGCTCCGGCCCCAACAATTGATTTTTGTGCATTAGTTTTGTTCTGACACTTTTTTTTCCTGCCACTTTGCTAATTGAATCTATTGTTTCTAGAAGCTTTTTTGTAGAGTCTTTAGGGTTTCTAAATATAATAGCATGCCATCTGCAAACAGTGACCGCTTGTCTTCTTCCTTTCCTATATGGATGATTTTGATAGCTTTTTCTTGCCTAATTGTTATGGCAAATACTGCCAGGACTTTGTTGAAAAGGAATGGCAAGAAGGAGAAGCCTTCTTTATCATGAATGAATGTTGGAACTTATGAAAAGCTTTCTCTGAATCTATTGATATGATCATGTGGTTTTTTTCCTTTTGTTAATATGGTGTATCACATTGATTAACTTGCATATGTTGAACCATCCTTGAATCTCCAGAATGAATCCTACTTTGTTATGGTGTATGACTTTCTTGATGAAGTGTTGGATCCCATTTGCTAAGATATTGTTGAGGATCTTTGCATCTCTGTTCATCAGAAATATTGGTCTGTAGTTCTCTTTCTTTGCGGCATCTTGTCTGCTTTTGGTATCTGGTGATGTTTAGCTTCATTAAAACTATTTGGAAATGTTTCTATTTTTTTTTTCAATTTCCTGGAATAGCCTGAAAAGTATAGGCAGCAGATCATCTTAGAAGGTTTGAAAGAGGGGCCGGAGAGATGGCATGGAGGTAAGGTGTTTACCTTTCATGCAGGAGGTCATTGGTTCAAATCCCGGTGTCCCATATGGTCCCCCTTGCCTGCCAGGAGCAATTTCTGAGCCTGGAGCCAGGAATAACCCCTGAGCACTACCGGGTGTGACCCAAAAACCACACACACACAAAAAGAAGGTTTGAAAGAATTTATTAGTGAATCCATCTGGGCCTGTGATTTTGTTTTTGGGAAAAATTTTGATTACTATTTTAATTTCCTCAATCATGATGGGTCTGTTCAAATATGCTCGATCTTCTTGGTTCAACCTGGGGAGGTGATAAGAGTGCAAGAATTGATCCATTTTCCCCAGGTTCTTATGTTTTGTAGCATAGAGTTTCTCAATATAGTCTCTGATTATCTTTTGAATTTCTGTAGTATCTGTAGTAATCTGTTGTGAGTTTTGCTAGTGATTTTTTTATCTTGTTTATCTTTTTCAATCAACTAACTCTTGCTTTCATTGATCTTTCATTTTGTTTTTAGAATTTCACATTCATTGATTTTGGCTCTAAACTTTGTAATTTTACTCCCTCCTCTTATTTTTGCTTCATTGTATTGATCACTTTCCAGTTTTATAAGTTGTGCAATTAAATTATTTATGTAGGCCCTTTCTTCCTTCCTGAAGTGTACTTGCAAAGCTATATAGTTTTCTTTTATTACTACATTAGCTGTGTCCTACAGATTCTGAAAATTTGTGTCTTCATTCTTGTTTGTTTCCAGGAATCTTTTGGTTTTGACGCTGACCAACTGGTTGTTCAATAGTGAGCTGTTTAATTTCCAGGAATTAATAGTTTTTCCTCTGTGTTTGCTTGTTATTTACTTCCAATTTTAGCACATTATTATCTGAGAATGTAGTATGTACAATTTCTATCTTTACCATATATAGGTATGTTTAATGGGCTAGTATGTGGTCTATTTGGAGAATGATTCATATGCATTTGAGAAGAATGTGTATTCAGTTTTCTGGGGGTGGAGAGCCATATATATACTAGGCCAATTTCTCCCATTGCTCCTTTCAGTGCTACTATATTCTTATTATGTTTCAGCCATGTTGATCTATAAAGTGGTGGTGACAAGCCAGTGTTCAAGTGTCCCATTATTATTGTGTTGTTAATGTCATCATTCACGTTTATCAGCAGTTTTTTTTAAATATTTTGTTGGCAGACCACTCCACATGCCAGGATTTCTGGGTGTTTGACTGGTATGTGGGGGGCTCCGGGCAGGACAGCTAGCCACAGGTCCCCTGGGCTGAACTCCTAGTCCAGGGGGCCAAGATCCCCCCAAACCTGGTGGGTCTTCAGGGCCACGCCTGGTTAATCGGGCCCTGGGGGGAGGCGGGGGAGAAATCCCGCCCTTTGCATCCCAAAACTGCAGAACCGCGCGGGGGAGCCCCCGCGCGTACTTCATATATTAAGTGCATTCCTACTGTTATGTTACTTTTTACGTATCCAGAATCTTTATTATGCATCGTGCCCTTTCCCACATCCCTACAAAGCTCTTTTTTATTCCTTTACTCTCTATCCCCCCCAAACATCTCTAATCTACATTACTCTTTTTAATCAGTAGTGTACAAGCGTTATCACAGACCAAAGCTGTGCATTGTGTGTAACAACCCCAAACTGTTTCAAGATACATAAAATGGACACGTATTTCTTTAGAATATTTTGGTTTTTTTTCTCTGACAGCTATAATTCTTACTAAATGTTGTCTTATATAGTGACGATTCTAACCGCTTTTCTTCTTCTCTTTTTGAGCTGTTTAACAAGGAATCTTAGAGAAAGAGTCCCCCAGATTAATGCTTATGATTGAACCATAATTGTTCTTATCACCCCCTTATGGGCCAAGAACACCACGTGGCATTGCTCCTTTTTTGCATAGGCACATTAAAATGGGAAAATACTATACATATAAATAAGATCCTATCTAATAGAGATTGGTACAGACTAATCTTATAGTGCAAAGGGACCTTACACCCTGAACATTGACATAACGACCTGGCACAGACCTCAGAAGAAAGGACATTCCCCTGAACCAGGGAAGCCATCCACAAAACATCCAGGCTGGTCTATAGCATCACCTGGAAGCAATCCTCTACCAAGGAAGACTCTACACTGCTCAGACATTGTCCTGCTCAAAAGAGACTTCCATTAACACTGAGAAGACTTAACAACAACAACGATTTGCTTACAGGACAGGGCTCCCTGCATTGCCCTTTGTTTGTAAGATGAAACCAGAGGACGCTCCACATCCTGACTTCAATGTTGGATATACAGATTCCAGGATCTTAAATACAGAAGCTTGATACCAACAACAGAGACTGTGTGAAAAATATAAGTGTGTTGGCACTACAGACAATGTCTTGGATTGGACGATCTAGCTTGCCTGGAGCCTAGAGTTGGTCTTGTGCCAGGAACCTTCAGGGGTCGGGTCTTTTTGTATTTAGGCCAAGGTTATTTCTTTCCATGTCCCTCATATTTTGGTGGGCCTATGCAAACAACAATTGCCACTCTAACACCATTTTTGCTGTGCTCCTTTGACTCTAATCCTTAAAAAGAACCCAGTTAAGATTTGAGGTCAACTTAAGCTAATATTCATGAATATGGAAATGTAAAAAAAAATGCTATGCCTGTAATGTTTAAGGAGTTATGTAAGTTTTATGGCTTTAGATTGCCTTGTGTGCTGTTAAGAAATATTATAGTGTGTTACAATCTTAATGTTCTTTGGATGAAATTTCAAAGTTGGGATATCAGCAAGGGGACTTCTGAGAATTATGTTATGTATTGTCCTTCCACTGTAACTTTACCTTGTCCTCTTTCTTTGCATCCTTGTTCTCATAATTACAAATAAAAAATTAAAAAAAAAATAAAAAAATAAAAATATTTTGCTAAAAAAAAAATATCAAATGGAGTATTTATTTTATACCTTTTAGGTATAAATTCAGTGTAGATTCCTAATAATGGTATTGATATATTTTTTTAGATATTGTCATATTTTCTTTTATAATACAGCTTTATATTCCTGCCTTCTATGCCTTTGTATTAACTTATGCTGCGTAAAAACTACTTTAAAATCTAACTGCTTAAGACAATTGCCATCTAATTTAATTATTCTATAATTACACAGGTGGAAAATGTATGTTAGGCTCAATTAAACTGTTATGTTCTCCATTAAAAAAAATACTCCACATTACTAATCATCAGGGAGATGCAAATCAAAACAACAGTAAGATATTATCTCAACCACAGATACTGGCAGCATCACAAAGAACAAGAACAACCAGTACTGGCGAGGATGTGGGGAGAAAGGAACTTTCATTTACTGCTTGTGGGATTGTAAACTACTTCAGCCTTTTTAGGAAACAGCATAGATTTAAAAAAAAAAAAGAAAAAGAAAAGAAAACAGCATAGATATTCCACACACACACAAAACAAAAAACAAAAACAAAAAAAAAAAACTAGAAATTGAGCTTCCATATGATTCATCAATACCACTCCTAGGGATATAGCCTAGGAAAACAAAAACACAATACAAAAATGGCATCTGCACTTCTATGTTCATCACAGCACTATTTACAATAGTGGGAATCTGGAAACAACCCAAGTGCTTGAGAACAGAAGCATGGCTAAAAAAACCTTGGTATATCTACACAATGGAGTACTATGCAGCTGTTACAAAAATAAAGTCATGAAATTTGCTTATACATGGGTGGATTTGATGAGTATTATGCTGAGCAAAATGAGTCAGAGGGAAAGGAATATAGAATTATCACCTCATTTGTGGGCTATAAAAATAAAGTAGTATGGTAATAGTATCCACGGACAATAGAGACAAGGGTCAAGAAGACCAGTTCATGGTCAGAAACTTGCCACAAATAGTGAAGGAGTGAAATTAAGTCAAAGAAGAGACCGCTATGACAATGATAGTTGGAAATGATCACTCTGGGCAAGAGCAAGGTGCTGAAAGGAGATAAAATTATAGGCATAATACCTCTTTAACAACAATATTACAAACCATAGTTTCTAAAAAAAAAGAGAGAGAGAAAAAAAGCAAAATATCTGCCTCAGAGGCATGCAGGGGGGAGGTGGGAGGGAAATTGGGGACACTGATGTTAGGAAATGTGCACTGGTGAAGGGTTCTGTTCATTGTATGACTGAAATTCAATGCTGAACAATTTTGCTATTGTGAAATAAAACAAACAACTCTATTAGGAATAACCTTGTAACCACTGTGTTTTTAAAAAGTAATTTAAAAATAAAATAAAAGACCAAAAAAAGTGAGATAAATAAGTCATTTGTTGTGTATGCAGTTGATCCTGGTTCAATGATCAAGTTAAGATCCACCAGAAATTATCACTGAGCAAGGTATAAGGTCTGATATGAAAATAAGGTCAGGTATGGAAATAATTTGGTTTAGACCAACATTGCTGTTTACCTAAAAAAAATAATAAAAACAGTATTTGGAAAAGATATGAGCAAGTATATCCATTGCAGAATTATTCACAATAGCCAAGATATGGAAATAACCTAAGTATTCAATTACAGGTGCATGAATAAAAAAATATATGGCGTGTGCACAAATATACACATCGCAGTGAATTATCACTCAGTCATAAAAAGAATGTTATTTTGTTATTTTCCCATCTTCTACTGTTGCCAGCTGTGGCCAGCAGACAGATGGGACAAGTTGCAGTTTACTTTTGGATGATTTAAGGTCATTGGATTGGAGTCAAGTGTGTTTAGAACTTCTGGGAAATCTCCTGTTCATTTCTGTGGATGAAAATGTTTCTCAAAAGAAGGCCTGAGACTGAGTAAGCTGAATGCTGAAGTAAAGCTCTGAAGCTCAATAAGAGCAGGCTAGAGAATACAAACTTCTCTTCTGTGTTGGCAGATAATAAATTGGCGCCTTAATGGGGTCCAGAAGCCAGCAGTGTCCCTGAAAAGGATCATATCCAGGGTGTGGATGTGACTATGTAGAAGCTTCTGTCAGACCAAAAACCTATATGAGAAGTTGATGTTTTATTCTTCTTACATTTCTGTATTTATTTCCTTTTCTTCTCATTCATACTCTGTGAGCCTACTTCATGGTCATTCTGCCTAGAATGACCTAGAAGGATGTGGCAGCCAGGCATGATTCTCCAATGATGAAAACAGCAAACCAGATAAGCTTTGCCTATGCCTGTCCTTTTGAGAGAAGCCACCTGAAACCTTTTTTATAACATCCTCACTCTGCTAAGAATAGTTTAGAAGCTTCTTACATTGGCTGTTTAACTTATATTTTAAATATATATACATATATTCTGCTGTAAAATTAAAAAAACATGTTTGTTTTTGGAGGGCTCTCCATATCGCTTTCCATAGAGGTTGGACTAGACGGCATTCCCACCAGCAGTAGATGAGTTCCTTTCTCTCCACATCCCCGCCAGCACTGATTGTTCTTGTTCTTTGTGATGTGTGCCAATCTCTGTGGTGTGAGATAGTATCTCATAGTTGTTTTGATTTGCATCTCCCTGATGATTAGTGATGAGGAGCAATTTTTCATGTGCCTTTTGTCCATTTGTATTTCTTTTTTTTTTATCAAAGTGTCTGTTCATTTCTTCTCCCCATTTTTTGATGGGATTAGATGTGTTTTTTTTTCTTGTAGAGTTCTGTCAGTGCCCTGTATATTTTGGATATTAGCCCCTTATCTGGATATTGGGTGAATAGTTTCTACCACTCAGTGGGTGGCTCTTGTATCCTGGGCACTATTTCTTTTGAGGTGCAGAAGCTTCTCAGCTTTCGATCCAGCTATTACACTCCTAGGGCTATACCCTAGGAACACAAGAATACAATACAAAAATTACTTCCTCACACCTATATTTATTGCAGCACTATTCACAATAGCCAGGCTCTGGAAACAACTAAGATGCCCTTCAACAGATGAATGGCTAAAGAAACTGTGGTACATATACACAATGGAATATTATGCAGCCATCAGGAGAGATGAAGTCATGAAATTTTCCTATACATGGATGTAAATGGAATCTATCATGCTGAGTAAAATAAGTCAGAGGGAGAGAGAAAGATGCAGAATAGTCTCACTCATCTATGGGTTTTAAGAAAAATAAAATCATTTTTGAAACAATCCTCAGAGACAATGAGAGGAGGGCTGGAACTTCCAGCTCACTTCATGAAGCTCATCACAAAGAGTGTGAGTGTAGTTATAGAAATAACTACACTGAGAACTACCTTAACCATGTGAATGAATGAGGGAACTGGAAAGCCTGTCTAAAGTACAGGTGGGGGTGGGGTGAGATACAGAGAGCTTTGGGACATTGGTGGTGGGAATGTTGCACTGGTGAAGGGGGGTGTTCTTTACATGACTGAAACCTAATCACAATCATATTTGTAATTAAGACATTTAAGTAAAGATAATATAAAGAGCATGTTCCTTACACAATATGAATTGCAGTTCAGCAGAAATTTTGTGCCAAACTTTTGAAAGTTATTTCTTCTACTCCATTGATGTAAGTTTCTCCCTCACCTCCCCCAAAAAGACAGTTTCCAAGGGACTGATCTTTGGCTGATCCTTTGGGATGTTACCAACTCCTCTCCATTCCACTGGGGTCTCTGAATTGAAGTCAGTACCTCCTCAAAGCACTGAGCACTACCTTACCAGCTCTCTCTGCTCAGGGTGAATTTACAATTAGCACTCTCCAGCTTTATGCTTGTCACCTAGTGGTCAAAAAGAAGTTCAAAAGATAGGGCAGCATGGGACTTCCTCTCCCTTCATACAGCATTTTCAATTCATCTCCACACTCATCCCAAGCTAAAAAGTTCTCTGAGGAAGAAGCTACAGCAAAGATCCATTAAAAAAATGGCGATGGAGTGCTTTCAGTAGTTCAGAAACTATTTGGTTAATTTTTTTAGCAATTATGGCAATAATCCAAAAAATAATGTTGTTGGTAGGATACAACTTACAGCAAAAACATATTCCATGTGTTCCCATCAAACTATTTTTCCCTTTAAATTTAGGAAATAATCCAGAATACAAAAGAGACGGTATATTTTTTTAAGTATTGGACTCTATTGCTCACCAACCACTGTTTCCTAAGTCACACATCATGTTAAAGCCTTGACTTAGTGCTGACTAAAGAGGTGAGTGCTAATCCAAGAAGCTATTACAAGGGAGGCTTTGGAGCAACAGTGATCACTGCACAATTAGTCTTCAATTTGTAATTGAGAGTGATTCCCACGAGATATACTCACTGATGAATTTCAAATAAGCAGACTGTGAAACTGGGAAGAAGAATGGCTAATTAGGAGCTAAAGAGGAAAGGAAGATAGGAAAAATAAATAAGTTTCATCTAAAGGATTCGAGAATTAAAAAAATATAGTAAAGAAGTTACATCTAAAGGATTCTGTTCAATGAAGAATCGCTGAGAAAATGTTCACAGCTGGGAGAATCACATACAGAATTAGAATTGGGAGCTGAGAGTTAGGAGTTGAAGAGAAAAGGAGCATATAAGAATTGGGCAAAGCCCTCAATGTTTAAGGAGCTACATAAGTCTAATGTCTTTAGATTATATTGTGTGCTGCTAAGAAATAGTATGTACTACAACTGGGGATTTGAGGGACAAAGTAATTGTATTGTACATGGGTTCAGTTTTGTTTCTATTAATGTTCTTTGGCTGAAAGTTCAAGGCTGGGATATCATCGATGGGACTACCGAGAATTCTGTTTATGGGTGATTGGGCTTCCACTGTAATTTTACCCTGTCCTCTTTCTTTGCATCTTTGTTGTCATAATTAAAAAAAAAAGAATTGGGCAAAGACCTGGCTTAACGATACAATGTTTGAAGAAAAACTCTTATTTCAATTAAAGTGACAGAGTAAGCATGAAAGGAAGAGGCATCAACTTTCTCTAGCATGTATGACAAGGATTGGGGTGTGGAAATGATAATGCTGATTGTAAGTTAGTGAAGGAGAGAAAGAAGGCAAGAATTGTTCTCAAAGGTTGGTTTGAGCAACAAGAAGGTGGTGGGTAATAATTAAGATGAAGATTCTAGGGAGATAGCAAAGTAGGGGTGAGGAAGTAAGAGTTCAGTTTAGACATTCTCTGGGAGATTATATATATTGGGTTACCCTCTTCTGTTACCCTCTACCTTTTTTTCTTTGATGATCTAGAACTTAAAGGAGAAGGAAGTTGAGACTATAGGTAAGAAGAGAGTGGGGGGTAAGTGTGCAAGTTTACTTAGTGATGCTTTTTAACAGCTTCATGTTTATTATTAATAATATTTATATTAAAGGAATCATGAAATGTTCTAGATATCTAACATCAGAAATTTACATTAGAAAATATTGAGTTTAATTTTTACAAATAGGTTGTACTTCATATTATTTTACATACTACAAGGAAGTTTAGTCATCTTTTCAAAATTCTATTATAGTAGAAATTCTTCAAATATGAATGACTAAACCCAATCTCTTATTTTCTTCTGAACTAACATTTGATACTAATTCATTCCCTTCCTTCCTTCCTTCCTTCCTTCCTTCCTTCCTTCCTCCTTCCTTCCTTCCTTTCTTTCTTTCTTTCTTTCTTTCTTTCTTTCTTTCTTTTTTCTTTCTTTCTTTCTTTCTTTCTTTCTTTCTTTCTTTCTTTCTTTCTTTCTCTTTCTTTCTTTCTTTCTCCTTCCTTCCTTCCTTCCTTTCTTTTTCTTTCTTTCCTTTTGCATTTTTTTTAGTCCATGCTTTGCAGCGTTCAAGGGTTACTCCTGGCTCTGAACTCAGAAATCGCTCCTGGCAGGCTCAGGGAACCATTTGGGATGCTGGGGATTGAATCCTGATGGATATTACAGACAATTAAAATAATGGCGATACTAGTCTGCAAAATCAAACATCCATAGATGAACAAGTCAACCAACTTAAAGAAGTACTCTTTCAGAAGATGAGAGAATCTATACAAATGGAACTGAAGGAACTAAAAACATACTAGCAAGCTATAGTAGTATAATCAGACAAGTGAGGAATTGCATTGATGAACTTGAGGACAAATTACAAGCCAGCATAATATTGAAGTCAAAAAAGAAAGGAGAGACAAACCCTGGAAGAAAATGTAAGGTACTTAATAAAACAAAGACAAGAGAAAACATCTCTGAATTATTGGAATTTCAGAAGGGAAAAAAATGGGAAAATGGGAAGAACAAGTAGTGAGGGAGATAATAGCAGAGAACTTCCCCACCCTTGAGAAAGTGGTTCCTCTATAAATCTAAGAGGCAAAAAAGAGTGATAAACAAAATGAACCCTAACAGAACAACACTAAGATATTTAGTAATCCAAGTGGAAAAATTCAAAGAGATAGATGAACTCTTTAAAGTAGTAAGGTAGAAGAAAAACCTCAAATATAAAGAAAAGAACATAAGAATCAAACCAGATCTTCCATTTAAAACAATCCAAGCAAGAAAAGAGTGAAATGACATATTCAAACTACTGAATAAAAGAAACTTTCAACCTAGAAGTCCACTACCCAGTGAAACTCTCATTTACCTGGGAGAAAGATTAAAAGCATTCTCAAGCAAAAAAGAACTCACAATATTCACGCTAAACAAAACAACCCTAACTGAACTACTCAAAGAGCAATTACACAAACCAAATTTCCAATTGTAACAACAATCCTACACAATATATTGAACAACAGCCCTTCCTGTCTGTAGTTTATTTAAATGTCAAGAACTAAACTTTCCCATCAAACAAAAGGCAGAGAGTAGTTGATTGGATGAGGAAAAAAATCCCAGAATTCTGCTGCCTTCAGGAAACATACTCAAAAGTTAAGGATAGACACAGGACCAAAGTAAAAGTATGGAAAATGATTACACAAGCCATTGAAACACAAAATAAGTTGGGGCATTCATGTTTATATCAGATCAAATTGTATTCACCCTCAAGAAAGTCATACTTATTCCAGACAAAGTTGCACTCAGCCTCAATAAAGTACTTAGAGACAAAGATGAACACTACTTATTGATCACTTATTGATCAGGGGAACAATAGACCAAGAATTACTAACTCTGACTATCATTTATGCAAAAAATGTCAAGCCAGAAAAATATGAAAGGCTTTTGCTCACAAATTTAGAGAAACATATGAATGAAAACTGTTAGTAGTAGTAGATTTCAACATGCCGTTAGATGGATCAACTAGGTAGAACACTAGCAAGGACATAGAGCCCTAAATAATTTTCTAGAAGAACTAGGACTAATACATATATTATTATATGTATAAATATATATTATATACACACAAGGCCTTTGATCCTCAAAAAGCTGAACATACATTCTTCTCAAGTGTACATTGAACTTTATCTAGGATAGACCACATTTTAAAACACAAGTTTAACTTACATAAAGTCACACATATAAGAATTATACCAAGCACCCTATCAGACCATGGAGATCAAGATTGATTGTAAAAAGATGTGGGAAAAAATTTAAAGCCTGGAGACTAAACAACATGCTGCTCAACAACAGCTGGATCAAAGAGGAAAGAAAAGAAAAATAAAAAGAGATTTCTTGAGACTAATAATAATGAAGAAAGCAATTGCCAAAATTTATGGGATACAGCAAAAGCAGTACTTAGATGAAAATTCATAGCAATAACAGCAAAAGCAGTACTTAGATGAAAATTCATAGCAATACAGGCCTACTTTAGAAAAGAATCAACAACCTAAAGAGACACCTTACATATCTGGAAAAGCAAAAGCAAAGGAACCCAACCAGAAGCTAGTTTTTTAAATAATAAATAAGACAAACAAAACACAGGCAGGACTCCCAAGGGGAAAAAATAGAAAATACTCAAATAAATTGGATCAGAAATGAAAGGTGAGAGATTACAACAGAACCCCCAGAAATCCAAGACATCATTAGAGCTTATTCTGAACAACTGTACTTAGTTAAGCTAGAGAACCTAGAAGAAATGAACAGTTTTCTGGAAAAATATTATTTCCCAATACTTAATGAGTAGGAACTAGAAAGCCTAAACAGGCCAATCACAAGTAAGGAAATTGAAACCGTAATTAAGAAACTCCTCAATGGGGCCAGAGTGATAGCATATGGTAGGGCATTTGCCTTGCCTGGGTTTGATCCCCGGCATTCCATATGGTTTCCCAAACCAGGAGCAATTTTTCTTCTTCTTCTTCTTCTTCTTCTTCTTCTTCTTCTTCTTCTTCTTCTTCTTCTTTCTTCTTCTTCTCTTCTTCTTCTTCTTCTCTTCTTCTTCTTCTTCTTCTTCTTCTTCTTTACATTTGTTTAGTCTCTATGTGTGTTTGTCACTGTGTTTATTTTATTTTAAGACTCTGGGCTTATGGATCACTAGTGGCGATGCTCAAGCGACCATATATGGTTCTGGAAAATTCAAACGAGGGTTAGCTGCATGCAATGTAAACACTTTTATTTCCTGTACTATCACTACCAGCCCTGTCACTGCCTTTTTGTTTGTTTGTTTGTTTGTTTTTGGGTCATACCCAGTGGCACTCAGGGGTTACTCCTGGCTCTGTCAGGAGAGATGAAGTCATGAAATTTTCCTATACATGGATGTACACGGAATCTATTATGCTGAGTGAAATAAGTCAAAGAGAGAGAGAGAAAAACGCAGAATGGTCTCACTCATCTATGGGTTTTAAGAAAAATGAAAGACATTCTTGCAATAATAATTTTCAGACACAAAAGAGAAAAGAGCTGGAAGTTCCAGCTCACCTCAGGAAGCTCACCACAAATAGTGATGAGTTTAGTTAGAGAAATAACTATAGTTCTTCTTCTTCTTCTTCTTCTTCTTCTTCTTCTTCTTCTTCTTCTTCTTCTTCTTCTTCTTCTTCTTCTTCTTCTTCTTCTTCTTCTTCTTCTTCTTCTTTCTTCTCCTTCTCCTTCTCCTCCTTCTCCTTCTTCTACTTCCTTCTTTTTTCTTTCTTCTTCTTCCTTCTTCCTTCTTTCTTCTTCTTCCTTCTTCCTCCTCCTCCTTCTTCTTTCTTCTTCTCCTCCTCCTCCTCTTCTTCTCCTTTTTCCTTCTTCTTCCTTCTTCTTCTCCTCCTTCTCCTCCTCCTCCTCTTCTTTCTCCTCCTCATTCTTCCTCCTCCTTCTTCCTCCTCCTTCTTCCTCCTCCTCCTTCTTCCTCCTTCTTCTTCCTCTTCCTTCTTCTTCCTCCTCCTCCTTCTTCTTCCTCCTCCTCCTTCTTCTTCTTCCTCCTCCTTCCTCCTCTTCCTCCTTCTTTTTCTTCTCTTTTGCCACACTTGGTGGCGCTGGTTATGTACTCAGGCTTGAGGCCCATATGGGACACTGGGGTATCGAACAGGGGGAACCACATTTCATTCTAGGTTAGTGCATCCAAGGCAAATGCCCTACCAACTGCTCCACCACAGGAACAATTTCTGAGTGCAGGAGTTACTCCTGAGCATCACTAGGTGTGGCCCAAACCCCTGCAAAAAAGACACTCCCCAAGAATAAAAGTTCAGGACTGATGGATTTACAGGTAAATGTTATCAATCATTCAGAGAAGTGCTACTACCATTAATCTTTAGACTCTTCCAAAACATTGAAAAGACAGGAATCATACTTAATGCCTTCTATGAAGCTTATAATATTATGCTCATTTCCAAAGGTGACAAAGATACCACCAAGAAAAAAACTACAGACCAATTTCATGAATGAACATGGATGTAAAAATCCTTAACAAAATCTTTGCAAACTGAATCCAATGTATAAAAAAGATAATACATCATGACCAAGTGGGTTTCATCCCAGTGTACAAGGATGGTTCAATATATACAAATCAATCAACATCATATACCACATTAGTCAAAGAAAGAATAAAAATCACATGATCTTATCAATCAATGCAGATAAAGCATTTAATAAAATTCAACACCCATTCATAAAGAAAACCTTCAGCAAAATAGGTGTGAAAGAAACCTTCCTCAAAAAAAAAAAAGAAGAAAAAAAGAAAGAAAGAAACCTTCCTCAAGATAGTAACAGCTCTCTATAATAATTCCACAGCCAATATTATTCTTTTGTTTGTTTGTTTGTTTTTGGGTCACACCCGGCAGTTCTCAGGGTTTACTCCTGCTCAGAAATTGCTCCTGGCAGGCTCAGGCACCACATGGGATGCCGGGAGTTGAACCACCATCCTTCTACATGCAAGGCAAATGCCCCATCTTCATGCTATCTCTCGGGCCTCCCAATATTATTCTTAGTGGCAAAAAATGAACGCATTTCCATATGAGGCAAGGATGTAAGGGTGTTCACTGTCTCCATTCCTATTAAACATAGTAATAGAAGTCCTAGCACTAGCAATTAGACAAGTGAAGGAAATAAAAGGAATCCAAATAAAAAAGAGGAAGTACAGCTATCTCCATTTGCAGATGACATGAAATACATCAAAGACCCTAAATAGTCCACAGAAAAGTTCCTAGAAACAATAAACCAATACAGTAAAGTGGCCAGCTACAAAGTCAGTACACAAAAGACAAATAATGACTTCATACAAATAATAGAAATACTCTTTAAAACAAAGAAAGAGAGCAATTAAAAAAAGATCCACTTAAAATAAAAGATTCATTTAAGATAGGGTCTAAAACTATCAAGTACACATGAATCAACCTAACAAGACAGATGAGAGACATATAAATATACCTAAAAACTTCAAAACACTTAAGAAATAAATTGAAGAAGACCTAAGGAAATGAAAGAATATTCCATGCTCATGGATTGGAAGAATAAATCTCATAATAATGAGCATCTTACCTAAACCACTATATGGATTCAATGCAATCCCTAGTCATATTCAGACAACATTCTTCAAGATTTTAGAACAATCTATTATAAAGTTCATGTGGAACCATAAAAGACTTAGCATAGCCATATCCATGTTGAAAAACAAGAAACTGGAAGGCATCTCATTCCCTAATTTGAAGCTCTACTACAAAGCCATAGTGATCTAAATAGCATGGTACTGAAAAAAAGAACAGATTTTTTGACCAATGAGTCAGAATAAAATATCCAGTGACAAACCCCCAAGTATTAGGACAACTAATTTTTGATGAAGGAGCCAAGAATTTGAAATGGGACAAAGATAATCTCTTTAACAAATAATGTTGGAACAATTGAATAACCATATATAAGACATTAAAGATAGATATATATATCTCATATCTTTCACAAAAGTCAAATCAAAGTGGATTAAAGACCTGATATTAGACCAAACACATAATGTTTGTTGAGGAAAACATGGGCAGAACACTTCAAGACTTAGATCTCAAAGATGTCTTTGATGGTAGAATGCCAATTATAAGAGCTATAGGATCAAATACAAATAAATGGGACTACATAAAACTAAAAAGTTTCTGTATGGCAAAAGAAATATGAACTAAAATTAAAAGGAATCTAACTGAATGGGAGAAAATTTTTGCACTCAACACATCAGATAAAGATTTGATATCTAGGTAATACAAAGTACTCACAAAGGTTAACTTTACAAAACCCAAAAACCCTATCAGAAATGGGGAGCAGAAATGAACAGGCACTTCTCTGAAGAAGATCAACAGACACATGAAAAATGTTCATCACCACTATCCTTAGGGAAATCCAAATCAAGACAATAATGAGATATCATTTTACGCTAGTGAGGATGGCACAAAACAAAAACGCTGGGAACAATCTCTGTTGGCCAGGATGTGTTGACAAAGGAATCATTTAATCCTGCTAGTGGGAATGCTATCTGATCCAACTCCTATGGAAAACAGTATGGGGATTATCACTAAACTCAAAATTGAGCTGCCATAAGACCCAACAATTCCCCTTTTGGGTATCTATTCCCAGGACCAAAACATTCATCCAAAAGAAAATATGCACACCACTACTCATTGCAGCACTCATACAATAGCTAAGACTGAGAATCAAACTAGATGTCCAACAATAAATAAGTGGATCATGAAGATGTGGTACATATATACCATGGAATTCTAGATAGCTGTAAGTAATGATGCCATCAGGCAATTTGCAGCAACATGGATGGAAGTAGAAGATATT
Source organism: Suncus etruscus (assembly GCF_024139225.1). Classification (NCBI taxonomy): domain Eukaryota; kingdom Metazoa; phylum Chordata; class Mammalia; order Eulipotyphla; family Soricidae; genus Suncus; species Suncus etruscus. The sequence goes on from NC_064852.1 coordinate 28,898,994, forward strand.
CTGTTGGGGCTGGAGCAGTGGCACAAGCAGTAGGGTGTTTGCCTTGCACTCACTAATTTAGAACAGAATGCAGTTCTATCCTCCAGTGTCATTGACCATGTCCAGGACCATGTCCTCCAAGCCAGGAGTGATTTCTGAGTGTATAAACAGGAGTAACCCCTGAGCATCACTGGGTGTGGCCCAACAAGCAAAAAAAAAAGATATTATGTTAAATGAAGCCAGAAGATGAAGGATAAATACAAAATGATAACACTTTTATGTGGTATTTAGAATTACTGCATGAAGAACACACTGGTCTAAATGGTAGTTGTCCTGAACATCATTGGCCCCAGAAGAAGAGAAGAAACTGAATGGAAGAGGAGAAACACAAAACCTTCTTTTCTTTTTTATATTCTATACTTCAGAGATTTTCAGCAACTGTTACAGCTGTTTAGATTGAGCAGGTGTGCAATAAACTGCTCTATGTCTATAATAATGTTCTAATGCTTTTATCCACAAAAAACAGGTGCAAAATGCATTTGGAAGTCATGAACTCCCACTACAGTGCTCACTATAAGAATTTTTAATATCTTAATTTTAATATGTATATAATAACTTCTTTTTTTTGGTTTTGGGCCACACCCAGCGGAGCTCTGGGGTTACTCCTGGCTGTCTGCTCAGAAATAGCTCCTGGCAGGCACGGGGGACCATATGGGACACCGGGATTCGAACCAACCACCTTAGGTCCTGGATCGGCTGCTTGCAAGGCAAACATCGCTGTGCCATCTACCAGGCCCATATAATAACTTGTTAATCATTTTGTTCATAGTGGTTCTTGGAGAGATAGATTGTTTGCCCTAGTTTTTCATTGCAGTGCTATAATCTTTTAAACTCAAAATACAGTGCTCATTAAGATGTCTTGACAAATATTCTAATCTACCCATTTTCCATTTTATTATTCTTGTTACTATGATATAATGTTTATGTTCACAGATAACATTGGAATAGGAAACTGCATGCCATAAACTCCTGCTACAGAGCTCATTCATTGAGTATGTTATTGCATTTTCTTTTCTATTCAAGCTAGTTTACTATTATATCATAATGCCCATGATTTTAGTTTGCTTTCAGAAAAGAAATCTAAATGCTCAAGACCCATAGACAATACTTCATGCTGTAGATTTCTTTTACAGTGCTCAATACCATATTGCTTAGAATTCTAAACTTGAAAAGTATGATTATGTGTGTATGCATTGGCCATCTCTGTCTAATATTCATTTGTACATAATGTCTATGTTGTATATAGTTCATCCCCATGTTATACATATTCCTTCCCCCTTTACCACTTTACAAATCTTTTTCTATCTTTTCCCTCTCTCAACCCTGAACTGTTATTTCTCTTTATTTAACACTCTTTACTCTCAGTTCATAACTTCTCAGGAACTGGAACGTTCCCCCCCACACCAATCAGCTACCAACCAGCTCCCAAAATGAAAAGAAAGATTCCCAGTCTGCCTTGCTTCCATTCACTGCTGCTGATTTGCTCTTGTCAGCCCCTCTTCTCCCATCTCCCTTTGCTGTGAACTGTTGCTCACTACCAGATTCAGTTTTTGAGAGACCCCCAGCTTGAGGACATTTCCTGATTCATGACTGCTGGGAGCCATTTGTCAGACACTACAATATCATGTTGTACGCTGAAGCTGTGCTCCAAATTCTATTCTATCCCTCCAGACTATTTCAAAAGACTTAAAGGGGATATGAATATTTCCTTTGTATATTTTAGATGTGTTTTCTTACTATATTAATTCTTATTGTGCATTTCCTTATGTAGAGGTAGTTTTCTCCATCCCTTTTTTTAAATATGTTTAGTAGGAAATTCCAGTTGATAAGTTTCTCTTGTGTTTTGAGTTCATGTCAGAACTAGGTTATAGGATTTATTTAGGTTCTTATTTTTACCCCTATATGCACCAGTAGTATCATGGGCATTGTTCCTTTTGTTTAGGTACATTAAAATGGGGAATATCTTATATAGAGAAAGAAGTTCTCATCGAATATGAATAGGAGCTCCAAATTTTATATAGTAGGGGGGCCTCTCACCAAGAAAATTTTCAAAGTGACTTGGCTTAGGCTTCAATGATTGATATTGCCATTCACTTCTGAAACTTGGATTTTATCTTTGGAACCAGCACAATAATCTGCACCAGCACAATATTTTGCACCAGCACTATAAATCGTACTTCTACTGATGAAGGCCCCAATGCTGCCTTGGCATAGACTTGCTTCAGAGTGGGTTCATATGACACCCTGAAAACTTGGGAACAGCAACAACTTGCTTTCAGGGCAGGTTTCAGGCATCTCCACTTAATGGTGAGATAAAACCAGAAGATGCTTCATGATACCTTGACTTTGACATAGGATCTGCACAAAGAACAAGATCTCTAATTACAGAAACTTGACTGAAACAACCATGATGGAGGAAAACTTTTATTGAGACCATGAAGAAAGACTTTGGAGTTAGAAAGCTTAGAATGCCAAAGCCGGTAGTTAGTCTAATGAATGATTCACGGTGATGTGTCCATGTTTTTAAACCAAAGGTTTTTTCCTTTCTATTTTCCCCAACTTTTGCTGCACCTATGTAAAAACTGCCATCCCCCTTTGGTTTTGTCCCTTCTTTTTTCTTTATCTCTTTTTTATCTTTTAGATAGAAGCTTACACATTTTTTCATAGAAACTTGGGACATGGATTACTTTTTTTTATATTTCTGCATTTTTATATAAAATTAAGAAGAAAAGAAAAAATAAAGGATGATGGAAGCCAGGGGTCAAGTATGTTCTAGGTGCACTGGTGGAGAAAAAAATACAGAACTAAATATTCAAGCCAAAGTCAACAATAATAGAATCAAGAGACCAAACTTTAACAATCTAAACTTCAAAGGGCCTATTATACTGGCAGGCCAGGGGTCAAAGGTGGTTGTACAGAATGCACTCTGGGATCATTGGTGAAGGGATGATGACACTGGTGGTGGGAATGGCCCTGAGTCACTGTATATCTGAAATTTAACTATGAAGGACTTTGTAGATCACAATGGTTTCAATAAAATGTAATTCAAAAAATTTTAAAAAGAAATTCATAGAGTAAATGAATAAAGTAGAATCTTATCATTATTTTATCAATGGATTAATGGAAAAGCTAAACAACTAAGAGATGTATTGAATGATCACATTACTTAGAGTGACCATGATCTTGCTAGCACCCTAACTCACTATAGGGTCTGTGCTTCATTGAGCCATGATGGGATCTAAGGCAGGCTGTAGAAGGCTACATTGATAGTCACACGCTGGGAGTAGTGAAAAGTGATGAAAAGAAGAATGAAACCCAATTAGGAGAATCAACTATCCAATCCCATCTCATCACTGTCAGTCATAAGAAGGATACCATACCTTTATGACCTTAGTTAGACAATATACTTGAGTACTAAAAGCCTTGATTTTTTTTCTTCAGGATGAAACCATCTCAAAGATCTCCTTTATCTAAAACATTTTTAGTTTAGTGCTTTTTACTTAATGTTCTATTGCTAAATTTTTTTTGCATAGATCTATAGATTCTACAAAGAGTCAGTAATTTGAAAGAGGCAAAATTGAGTATTATTTTAAAAATCTTTAAAACTACTGAGATTCTAAATTAAGTCAACAAAATGGCAGGGTTTGGGGAAAGAAATATGTAATTATTGGCCAGTAGGGAGCAAGGAACACAATCATTTTCTTCTCCTGAAGTCAATTTGTCACTTATTTTTTGAGGAGGGTCATACTTGGCAATGTTCATATATGTGTTTAGGGGTCATACCTGGAAGGACTTCGAGGACTATATGGGGTGCTGGGGAATCAAGGCTGGGCTGGCAGCATCCAAGACAAGCACCTTCCTTGCTATTTTATAACTCTGGCCTTCAATTGGTCACTTTTTAAATAAAAATTTGACCAAGAAAAGTTCATTTCTAGGAACTTATTATATAGTTGAGAAACTAGATACTACAGTTATATTTGCTTGCATTCAAAAGAGAGTACTTAGAAGGATATTCTCCATAGCACTGTAGTAACAGCTAAAAATCAAAGACATTCCAAGTGCCCACCAAAAGTGTCCACCAATTTATAGGGCTGGTTAAGTTATGTTATACCCACAGTATATAACTCTGTGCAGCTGTTAAGAAGTATGAGGCAGATGACATGTGCTAATTTGCAAAGCTCACTATGCATATTACTTAACTTTGTGGTAAGTTTTCTATGGGGTTTGCCTTGGGAATGTTACATGTTCACATGATATACCCTTAGAAGAAAACTGGTCTAATGAGCACAGTCACCTCTGGAGATAGGAGAGGAGTCTGGAGACATACTTTTTGGTCAGGACATAATTTTTATGTTAATATATACACATATTACCAATTAGATGTGTGGAGATAAAGAATTCTCAGGAAGTCTTTGAACATGAGAGAAAAAACAAAGTCAATATAAACTTAGGGTTGTTAACTGGAAAAATCAACTTAGCTTATTCATTCAATGTCTCACGATATCACAACCATTGAGTACAATCATATATTTTATGAATCAGAACCATAAACAGCAGTAACTACACTGTAAGTATTGATCTATACCCTATCACCAAGGAATAGTTTATTGCTTTATAAATATCTATTCTTTAAAATTAGCCTTTTAATTTGTTCAGTGTTATGGGCTACAGAAGAGCTGAGCATCACTCCTAGAGTACCATGCAGTCTGTACTGGGGATTGAACCAGGGCAACTTGCCTACAAATCTTGGTCTCTTGACATTTCTATTGACCAATCTATTGACCTTTCGGTCCAGCCCATAAAACATCACAGGTGGAGAAACAGAGGCCCGGAGAGGGAAAATTTCTCCCCTAGGACGTCCAATAACAATAGTTTGGAATCCATCAAGTTTTGAATTCAAGCCCCAATAATTGCAAACCTATATTGACAGGCAGGGTGAGGGAGGAGTCTGACAGCATTCTCTCTGGACTTGCTTTTGACCTCATTTAAATGATCAGATTATCCCAGACTTGTTTGAGAGGTCAGGAAATCTGTGCCTTTTCCTTTGATTGGCCAGATACACAGCACAGAACCAACACCCTTCCCACACCCTCAAAAAGTTCACCAAGTCTCATTAATTCAGTACCTTCTTCCCCTCCTCAGACACATTTGGGGCAGGTAATAATGACAGCCCACCCCGACTCTGCTGTAGCGGCCTTTCCAAAGCTCACAGCATGCCACGCTGTAGCAGCCAAACTCACTGGACAGCTAATCATCATGATTTCCTAGAATGGCCCCTGGAGAAAGCATAAAAGAATCATTTCAAACCCCAGCCTCCTCTCTTGTCTGTGCTATTCCCACAGGGATCCAGTGGTATCATGAAGAGACTAACTTCAGCTGAAATGACTTTGATAATAGCAGCAACAATAACAAGAAGCCCTGAGCTGCCTCTTGGACTTGTGTGCCACACACTGAAGCTGCAAAAAGCTCAATTACTGCCTCACCTGAGCTCTAGTGGGGGAGTGGGGGCAGCAATAGGGGAGACCTATGTCCCCTACTCCCTTTTTCCACCTTTTTTTTTTTTGCATGCCTTAAATAGCTTGGGCTGAGAATTGGCATGTGCTTCAGGTAAAAATTGTTCTCCAAGGTTGGTTACTTTGAGCATAAACTACCCAAATCCTGTCTGCGTGTTACCCCAGGCAAAACAGTACTAGAATTTAAAAAAAAAATTCTTTAAATGGGGAGGGGACTTAGCAACAGTACGTATAATTGAAGCCACTGTGAATATTCAAATAATATAATTGGAGGTGATTTACATTGTTTTGAATTAACTAAAATTCCATTGTTAAGCACAAATCCTGCTCCACTAAATCATCATGCTTTTAATGGGTCCACGTGAGCAGGTTAGTGAGCACGCTAGGATTTATAACGCTCCTGGGGAGCTGACCACTGTATTATGCTTCCTGCTGCTAGGTAATATGCATGACACATTTCTGGACACTAATTCATTTATTTAATAGTAACAGTATGCAAAAACAGAGTTCAAAATGAGGCTGACAAAGGCGGTATAAAAGTTTTATTAATCCATAGCTAATCAAAGGCCAGTGGAAGGCATCTAATGGTGGCATTTACAGACCATATCGAATGTGAATAAATTAACTTTTTGTTTCCTAAAATCTTACTAATAGGGTGTATTCTACTTGAAACATTTATACCTTTAATTACAGAGACAAGCAATTTGGACCAAGTTTCCAGCTACACTTTCCCTTAAAAGCTACAACATCAAGGACCAATGCAAATTCTATAGCGAGCTGATGTCTCAAACAGGATCCATCATGACACAAGCTGCTTCTTACTAAAAATCGAAATGATGTTTATTTTATGGCTGATCTAATTGTAGGTTGATAATCATTATAAAATTATTTCCTCTGATTAGATAAAAAAAAGCACCTACTTTCTTCCCCCTTGTTTAAATCACTACACACAACACAGAAGTAGGTAGCATAATGTCTGGTTTAGAAAAGCTTTATTTTTAAAGTTTGATGGCTCTGTTTTGCAGCAAATCATAGAAGCAGATGGATCAGGAAAGAGCTAGAAACACTGAAGTGTGTGGAAAAGATCATTCCCTTAGCTTAGTTCAATACATGCGTTGGGAGGAAATTTGCTCACCATTTGTAAATTGAAATAGAAGAGAATAAAGACATCTGAAACAAATCTCCATTCTAGAAGGCTAAGCATATTCTATTGCTTAGAGCATTATGTAGCAATCAATTCTTACAGAAAAACTCTATGTGAATATTGTTGTCATTTTGAAGGTAAGAAAAATATCATAGAATTATCTATGCCACATTTTGCTGAGCATGAGCAAATGAGATTTTGTATATCAGGAGGGCTTGTATTAAAAACAGTTTCTTTGGTCAAATGAATGTTGGGAATGCTCGATTAAATAAAGCTGTGTAAACATGAATCTTCACCTTAACATTTTCACAGTATTTTATATACTAACAGACATTGAAAAACTCCAAGAGGAGGGAGGGACAAAATATAAAAGGTTTGCTGAAAGAAATTTTACTGAGGGGCCAGAGAGATAGCATGGAGGTAGGGCATTTGTCTTGATGCAGAAGGACAGTGGTTCGAATTCTGGCATCCCATATGGTCCCCCGAGCCTGCCAGGAGCGATTTCTGAGCATAGAGCCAGGAGTAACCCTGAGCGCTACCGGGTTTGACCCCCCCTCAAATTTTCTTTTTACTGAAAAAAGAAAACTGGTATATCACAGAACACAGTTTAGGACATGTGAGTGTGTGGTCCCATGCTGACAATTGGGATAGATAGAAAATCTGAAATTTTCCTATAAACAGGTCCTCAAGTTCTGCTCCTGGCATCCCACTCTCCTATCTGCTGTGAAAAGCCTGCACTCCCCATCCCTTTATCCTTCTGTTTCCTTTATTTACCTCCAATCTCCCCAGCTCTACCTCCTGTCACCAAGTTTAGCTCTTACCCTCCATTTCCAAATACTCCATCATCAGTTTCAAAATTCATATATACATTGCTACACACACTTAGACATTTCTTATCATCTAGCCCAGGAGATCCTGGAGATGCCTCTTACTATCAACTTGGGGGGAAGTAACATTTCTAACAAAAAAAAAGTTGTACATTTTAATGTAACCCATATACCTCTGAACTATAAAATCAAAAAGGTACTATGTACTTGTAGACTTTACAAGACTTTAAAAAATCTTTATTATTTCTTAACTAGGAACTCACAAATATGATAATCTTTAGTAAATCTTTGATAAAGGAGCAAGACTTATGAAGTGGAGCAAGGAACACCACAAGAACAGTGGTGCTGAAAAACCTGTTTGTCTACATGCAAAAATATGAACTTGCACCTCTTTTTAACACCAGGCACAATAGTATATCAAAATGTATTAAAGAAAGAAACACCACTGACCAAGCAAGTAGAAGTAATGTTAAATAAATGGACCTACATTAAATTAAGAAGCTTCTGCAACTCAAAGGATATGGTTATCAGGATATCAAAACTATCCACAAATTGGGAGAAACTCTTCACCCAATTCCCATCTAATGAGGGGTTAATAATTGAAGTATATGGGGCCAGCGAGGTGGCGCTAGAGGTAAGGTGTTTGCCTTGCAAGCGCTAGCCAAGGATCAGGACCGTGGTTCGATCCCCCAGCGTCCCATATGGTTCCCCCAAGCCAGGGGCAATTTCTGAGCGCTTAGCCAGGAGTAACCCCTGAGCATCAAACGGGTGTGGCCCAAAAAAGAAAAACAGAAAAAAATAATTGAAGTATATAAGTCACTGGTAGAATTTATTTTTATTTTGACCAAAGTGGATTACAAATCTTTCACAGTAATTTTTTAGATACATAGTGGCATTGAATCAGGGGCATTCCCACCACCAATGTTGTCCTCCCTCCACCCCTGTTCCCAGCATGCATTCCATATATCTCCCTCCTTTATTCCCTGGGTTGCTAGTATAAGTGTTCCCCTTTGTGTCTAGCATGTTGTAGATTGGGTGCCAATTCTGTTGTCATTGGCTTTGGATTTGGTGTTTAAGTTTGATCATATTTTTTTATTTCTACTTAATGTTCAGATGACTGTCTGACTCCATTATTTCCCCCTCAGTTTGTGAGGTGGAACAGGATGGTTCAAATTATGTGGTTTTGTTTGAAGGAAAGAAAAAAAAACTAAAATGGGGCAAAAATCAAACAAGCAAAAAAAAAGGGAGGAGTCCTTGTAGAGGATATAAATATCAATTTAAGATAAGAAAAGGAAAAAGAAGAAAAGCATAACAACAATACTAAAAATTATTTTTTAAAAATCTAGCAAGAAAAAAATCATCTAACCCCATCAAAAAATAAAAAAAAGCCTGAAACACATGTTTGTAATCATGGTGTTTAAATAATGATATTATTTTTTTAAATGAGAAGAGATGAACAGAAACTTCCTCAAAGAAGAAATAGAAGTGGCCAGAAGACACATGAAAAAACACTCCACAACATTAATTATCAGGCAGATGCAACTCAAAACAACAATGAGATACCATCTCACACCACAAAGACAAGCACACATCCCAAAGACAAGAATAACCAGTGCTGATGCTTATGTGGAGAGAATGGAACTTTTATTCACTGCTGGTGGGAATATAGAAAGTTGGTTCTTTTTTGGAAAACAATATGGATATTCCTCAAAAAAAAAACCTATACATTTTACTACCATATGCCTCAGCAATGCCATTCCTAGAAATATATCCTTGGGACCCAAAAACACCATACAGAAACAGCATCTGCACTACTATGTTCATTGCAATACTATCCACAATAGCCAGAATCTGAAAACAACCCAAGGATCTGAGAACAGATGAGAGAATAGAAAAACAGTGCAGCTCTTAGGAAAGATTAAGTCATGAAATTATTTTTATATGTGGATGGATATGGAGACTATCATGCTGAGTGAAAAAATGAATTAGAGAGAGGGATAGATATAGAATTATTCTACTTGTACATAGGATAAGATTATATAGTATAAGCAAAGACAATAGAAACAAGTTTTAGCCTAAGGTAGGAAGATTGCTACAAAGAGCATTTAGGGCAGAGGAGAGACCATTATGACAATGATAGTTGGAAATGATCATTCTGGACAAACACTGGGTGATGAAAGGAAATGAAAATGTCTAAAAGAGATGGGGGAAAGAAAGAAAGACATAGAGAGGGAAAGAGAGAGAGAGAAAGAGAGAGAGAGAGAAGAAAATTGTTTTCTATAGAGACAGGTAGGGAGGAGAGTAGGGGAGAGAGTGGGAGGGAATCTGGGAAAACTGGTGGTGAGAACTGTACACTGGTCTGGTGTTGGAAATGGTATGACTAAAAATCATGAGTAATTTTATAAGTATCTCATGGTTATTCTACTAAAAATATAAAATGCAAATTTAATCTTAACATAAATAAATGGCAAGCAGAAACATTCCATGCCTATATTTCAGGCTTCTAAATTCCACCCAAGAATACTCCATTGAAGATATTCAGATTTAAAATGTCAAAGCACATTATAGCTAGATTTTCATTTTTGAGTATCAGGGACACGGACATGCTTTGAATTCCTTAAAGGCAGAGAGAAAAGATTACACATAGATACTATATGTACTTTGTCCTTCTAGACAGTCTTATTTTTAGCTGGTTGTTCAACTTTCTGTGCCAGTGTTCCCTTTTATGTTAACATTTTTATCATCTTTTCTCTTTTCTGTTTCCATCTTTGTCTCTCGTTTAGTCTTTCTTAGAAGTATGCTAGTTTTAATCATTCTTCATGTTATCAGTATAGACAAGACATAAAATTCTTTATGCTGTGCCTCTATTACGTATAAAATATTTCATTTCTAGCTTTCAGTACTTATCTATTTCTTTTTTGAAGAGCTAGGTCATGAATTATACATATCAACACAGCATGAACTATTTCATTTAAGCCCAGCCTATCAAATAAAGTAAGAGTGGTTTGGAACATACATAAGAGGACTATGCCTAGCTATATCCTTGTACCACCATTTCATAAATAATTTTTCCCAGAGCAAGGTTCAGATAAAAATGCAAGCAAAAGCTAATTTTATACAGTTAATGAAACTTGAATAACTCATTCAATTAATTGAAACACAAACACTACTTTAGGCATACACACACAACTGTTGTCTTTTTAAAGGCAGAGAGAAATGATATTATTGAAAATGTGTTTGGCATTCCCTTGGCAACCCTATCAGCTGACGAGGAGGGAATGGGGTGAAGGGAAGGTGGGTAGAAGTGTATTTGAAAAAGCCATGAGATGGATTAATAGCTAAAGTTCCGTATCGCAAGTGTGAGGGTAAGAGTTCAATTTCCAATGCTTCCACATGTGTGATTCTAGAATCATGTATGATTCTAGCATCATCCTTGTCTAAGATCCAGTTGTGGCAAGCCTGAAGTGGCCTGGCAAGTGTGAACACAAAATTAGGACTTGCATCTCCTGGAGAGCACCACAACTGAAAAAAAAAAAACACACACACACAAAACTACTTAATCCCTCAAACAGGGACATGAATAAAGAAGCTATGGCACGTATACACAGTGGAATAGTACTCAGCTTTCAGAAAAGATGAAATCCTGCTATTCACTACAACATCGATAGACCTGGAGGGCACCATTCTGAGTCAAGTCAATCAGAGAAGAGGGCCAGATTCAGAATGGTATCTTTCATATACATGATATAAAGTAACGTAATCAGGGAATAACAATTGCTCAATGGCAATAGCCCCTGAGAACTGAGTCTGTTGGTGTTCTGAGGAGGGGAGTGTTGACACCGGTAAAGGGTGTGGGACTGGTAGAAGCGTGCCTGAAGCGTGCCTGTATTATTGACAGTATTGTAAGTCATAGTTTGATTTTCTCAATAAAAATTAGGAGAAATAAAACAAGAACTAAATAAAATGTTGGGGGGGGGCACACCCGGTGATGCTCAGGGGTTACTCCTGTCTATGCGCTCAGAAATTGCTCCTGACTTGGGGGACCATTTGAGATGCCAGAAATTGAACCATGGTCCATCCTGGGTCAGCTTCGTGCAAGGCAAACACCCTACCATTGCTCTATCACTCTAAACCCTAAATAAAACTTTTGATTGCTAAAAATCACTGATTCTTTTCAGGGGTGTGGAGAGATTGGGTGGTGCTCAGGGCTCACTCCTGGTTCTGTACTCAGAGATCCCTTCTGGCAAAGCTCAGGAGACATGGGATGCCAAGGATCAAACCCAGGTGTCTGCATGCAAGGCAAGTGCTCTGATTGTTATATTATCTCTGGTCCCCAAATCACTGATTTTTGTGTCCTGTAAATATACCTTAATAAAGCTATTTATAGAAAGCTATAAAATTTATTTACAAAGAAAATAAAACTCGAATATACCAGTTATTATAGAAAACGTTGTAACAAATGACTGAATTTTTTTCATCTTTTTAAAGAACAAAAAATTGTCTCACCTTTATAATTCCTTTATATATATAAAATATATATAATTCATATATATAATTTATTTATATAATGTATATATATATAATTCAAAATATTACAGACAACAATGAAAAGTAGGAAAGGCCCTGCTTCATTTCATGATTCTAGCATAACTTTCATTCATAAACCCAATAAAAACATATAGAGCACATTCTTTGTTGGAAGGAGGACTCAGTTCAGATCTCAATAGTACACAGTCCCCAGAACACCCATGGGAGCAAGCCCCCTGAGAACCTTAAGGTATGATGTCTCAAAGAAGTTATAAAGGGGCCAGAGAGATAGCATGGAGGTAAGGCATTTGCCTTTCATGCAGAAGGTTATCGGTTCGAATCCCGACATCCCATATGTTCCCCAGAGCCTGCCAGGAGAGATTTCTGAGCATGAAGCCAGGAGTGACCCCTGAGTGCTGCCGGGTGTGACCAAAAAAAAGTTATAAAAATAATAAACTATAGCCCAGTCTCTTTTATAAATGTAAATACAAAATTTGAGATAAAATATTAACAAATCAAATGACAATGTTCTCTCTACCAAAGAAGGGAAGGATAATGCAAGGACAATTCAAGATCAGGAAGTTTTCAACTTATTTCATGGCATCAACAAATTAAAAGAAAAAATGTGATTATGTCATTTGGAATTTCAAAGAGTGTTGAAATGGATATATACCTCAGCTATTGGAAGTAAAGCCAGGGACTCACCATTCATCCATTGGGCCAATCAACCTGGTGAACTTGAAGGTCTTAGCACGCGCGCGCGCACACATACACACACACACACACACACACACACACACACACACGCACGCACGCACGCACGCACACGCACACACACACTCCTTAAATCTCCAGAAAATGGGAAAATTTGCTTTTCAGGAAAAGCTCTGGATGGCCTTTAAATATAGAAGATTCCACCTTGAGAATTAAGTTGTTACAAACAAGATAAAATCAGGTGATGTGAGAAAGCTGAGCTGGCACCTAGATATGAATGTGTGGCTTCCTGTTCATGTATCTCTTTAGTCCTCTCTTCACTCATCTGTGAAACAAACTCTTCCCAGGCCTTATGGGTATGTTCCCATCTGCTTCAGTTGGTCTGTAGGATCAACATCCTTGGAAAATTGACAGGCTGCTCTAAGGAGGCATTTGATGCAGTTGTAATATCAAACTTTAAAATGGTGGTTGATTATTTCTTTTGACTAAGTGGTTTTCAACAACATTTAGCTTTTGATGGAAATTGTGTTGAATATTTGTAGGCAAAGATTTTATATGATTCACAATTTGAATGGGATCTCCAAAGGGTACTCTGCCCGGGGAGACTAGTCTTGAAGCTACTTGGCTGGGCTAGATGCTACTTAGATGGTGGGGACCACCCTAGCCAACCCTGCTGTTTAGAGGTACTTCAAGGCTCTCACAACCACACCAATAACTACTTAGGAGGGAGTGTGAGGGCGCATGTGGAGCCAGGGATGGAACCTCGAAAACTCAGGATACATACCCTCCAGCCTTGTGAGTCATCTTCCAGACATCAAACAAAATTTTGAAGCAGTGTGCCAATGAGTACTTAATACTAGGAAGAACAGATGGGGCTTATTTTATGAAAAAAGATTGTGAACTAAAATATAATTAGAAAACCTTGGGTTTTAAATAATATGGCTCTTAACTAATAGAGATGAACTTTGGCATGTACACCATGAGTCTCTGAAAAGGAGGTGTCAGAAGCCCCAAGAATCATTAATCTCAGATAATCTAATCTCTCTCCCTTTTCTTTTCCTCTTCTTTCCTTCCTCCACATCAGAACCTCCCATAACTAGTGTAGTTGTCAGAGCAATTTGGAAAACATGATCAACATGATGGACTTGGAAAATGGGGGTGGCAGTTTTGATCTACAGTCAGTGAAACTTTGGATTTGTTTATTGGGGACAGACTCAGGCTTTAAAATGCTTGATGAAATATTTTTTTTTCCTTTTTTCTGACAGTGACCTGAGAAGAACTGCCTCCCAAAGACTCTCCTGCTTCTGGAGAATAAATCGCAGAAGTTTTGCAGATCAAGTGATCACATAGATCTGTTCCTATCAGATCCATTCAGGCTTAAATCATCAGTGTCCTAAGTATGCAATCTTGCCCACTTTCACTCTATAAACCAGTGGGGAAGCTGGCCAAGCAGGAGCCTAAAGGTTAAACACATACGATTGACCTCGGAGTTCTCACATCATTAAATACATCTGTTTTCCAGCTTTGTCTGGTCACAAGGAAAAGTGCCTGGGAAGTATGATGACATAAAATCAATATCTCCCCCTGCCTTGGTTTGCCTGGATTATGTTTAGCTATTGTATATCCTTTAGCACACCGATCATGTCTAATATCTCGCAGGTGGGTGAACAAGAAAACTAAAACTGTCTGCTTTATTTTTCCACTCTAGGTCATTGAAGACAAGAAACATTAATCAGTTTATCTGAAGGATGATTTGATGTCAATGAGAACATAAGAAAGTTATAGTCCCAATAATAGAAGTATTCCTCTATTAATCTAAAAGAACTACCTTGAAGATGCTGGTTCTAGGAATATTGAAAGAACAGATGATAAAATAAATAGCATAGGATGGCTATCCATTTAGGGAAAAATACTAAGTCACTCTATATAAAAATAAACTTACAGATGGATTCTCTCTTTAAACACAAAGCGAGATATTTGAAGAATACCAGGGAAAGATTTTTGTGAAGTCCAAAAGGAAAAATTAATATGTGCAATTACTAAGATTTTTAAATATCAAGTGTCAGCACTACATAATCTCCCAATATTTCCAGGTGTGGCCCCTATGTCCCATAAATAATTAAAATAAAATTACTAAATGACATGGGGCCCAAGCAATAGTAGAGTAGGTAAGGTATTTGCTGTGCATGTAGCCAACCTGGCTTCAATCTCTGGCATCCCATATGGTCCTCCAAAACCACCATGAGTACTCCTAAACATAGTGCCAGGTTCATTTCTGAGCACTGCAGGGTGTAATGCAAAAAGAAAAAAATCTGATTGACTAATAAAAGATGTAAATAAAATTTAATGTTCACTTCCCAATTTTAGTAATAAAGACTACATGCACTAAAATAAATAATCTTTCTAAACTAAAAACTCTCAGTAAAACTATGAAACTAGACATAACTCTTATAGGCTTTAGAAAGGGGATTTGTGAATCTTTGTTTTGGCTTAATATTAAAAAATATGCCTTTTAAAAATGGGCATTAGAAGGCAGAGAGATAGTAATACAAGGGCTAATGTGCCTGCCTTGCATAACCCAGGTTCTATCTGTGACACCACATATGTCTTCCCTATCCCTGCCAGGAATATTCCATGAGTGCAAAGCCAGTAGTAAATCCTGAGCACAAACACTGTGGCAAAAATGGTGTTGGAAAAACTGAATAACCATATAGAGGAAGGAAGGAAGGAAGGAAGGAAGGAAGGAAGGAAGGAAGGAAGGAAGGAAGGAAGGAAGGAAGGAAGGAAGGAAGGAAGGAAGGAAGGAAGGAAGGAGGAAAGGAAGGAAGGAAGGAGGGAAGGGAAGAAGGAAGGAAGGAAGGAAGGAGGGAAAGAGGAAGGAAGGAGGAAGGAAGGAGGAAAGGAAGGAAGGAAGGAAGGAGGAAAGGAAGGAAGGAAGGAAGGAAGGGAGGGAGGGAGGGAGGGAGGGAGGGATGGGAGGGAAGGGAGGGAAGGAAGGAAGGGAGGAAGGGAGGAGAAAGAAAGGGAGGGAAGGAGGAGGGGAGGGAAGGAGGAGGGGAGGGAAGGAAGAAGGGAGGGAAGGAGGAAGGGAGGGATGGATGGAGAGATAGAGGGAAGAAGGGAAGGAAGGGAGGGAGGGAGGAAAGAAGGAAGGAAGGAAGAGAGGGATCTAAGATCAATCATCTAAGCCTATACAGATGAAACTAGAAAACAGAGAGCAAATTAAATCTATGGTAAGCAGAAGAAATATTAAACACTAAACCTAAAACAAAGTTAAAAACAGGAAATCTATAAAGAAAAAACATTAACACCAAAAGTACGTTCTTGAACATCACTAGATGTGCTCCTCCAAAACAAACAAAACAAAACAAAAAATAACTACAAAAAAAAAAAAAAAAAAAAAGGGCCCCTAGCGGTAGCACAGCTGTAGGGCGTTTGCCTTTCAAGCAGCCAATCCAGGACTGATGGTGGTTCAAATCCCAGCATTCCATATAGTCCCCCAAGCCAGAATCGATTTCTGAGTGCCTAGCCAGAAGTAACCTCTGAGCATCACCGGGTGTGGCACAAAACCTAAAAATAAACAAACAAACAAAAGAAACATTAAACCCACAAATTTGAAGATCTAGATGAAGGAAAATTCCTTAAAAGATTTATAACATAGAAATTGAATTGTTAGTTAAGAAACATCCAAGACATAAAGCACCAGCTTTTCAGATGATAAAATAATTAACTCTATAAGACAGTTAATATTTATTGTTCTATTTAGATTCTCCTTGAATATTATTTTATACAGATAAATAATTATACAGTTTACCAATATATTTATTTGTTCATCTTTTATTCTTGTGTATTTAAATTTTTTCCTCCTCTTTCTTTTCTCTTCCAAGAGATCTTGAGTCCTTAGAGTGATTCAATCAGGCTTGAAGTTCAATGCTGGGGCAATGTATGTAGGGCTGCTCAAGCCTGGAGGTGCCATATTTATCTCCACCTGTTTTCTCTTTCATCTTTGATGTCCCATTACCTTCTTACAAAATCTTAGGCAATTTTCAAGGCCATTACCAAAGTCAGATATATTTTTAAAGCTATCCATGGGAGACATTTCTCCTCACCTTGAATCTCCTATGAACCTTCTCACTTGCCCTACATTACTTGTCCTGCTAAACTTTATTAAAACATGTATTGCATGCTAAATTTATTATAAGCTGAAGATTCTTTGAACTTCTTTCATATTTAAATTACTTTTAAAAATAACTCAGAGTCAAGTAAATATAAATAAACATTTTGATAAAAATTATGAAAATAGGGGTTGGAGCCATAGTATAAAGATTAGGGTGCCTTGCATGTTACAGACCCAGCTTTGATCCCTAGCATCCCACTTGATCCCCTGAGTCTATCAGAAGTAATTCCTGAGTGCAGAGCCAGAAAGTAACCCCTGAGCACCACTGAGTATAGACCGACCAATAAACCAAAAATGTTTAAAAATATTGTATTGCTATCTCAAAATTACAAAGTAATTGAAAATCAGAGATAAATATATTTTGAAATAGTTAGAAAAGACAGGATAGGGTAAAAAGGGTGTCTTGCAAAAGGGCCAGTTTCAAAGGCATAGAAACTTGAAAGGCATTACAGCCAAGCCATCTCTCCTCCCCTTATCTCTAGGAGATTGAATGGGCAAAGAAAATGAATATTATGGACTATGGCCATTCACAAATATCTAGAAGTGTAAGTTGGCCCATATATATATATATATATAAGATAAAATGTTCTCTTTCAAGATATTATATTTTGATATAAACCAAGTTACAACCTCTGCTGAACTAAGATTCCAAATATCTGTTTATTGCTTTATTCATTAAGTAATAGTTATGCAACAATTATAGGCCAAAATTGTGCTGTGTTGATGATATAGGATGATATGAACTTTCCAAAGGTAGTATCACCTTTTCAAAATACTCACAATTTAGGGCCAGAGAGATAATACTGTGATAATACAGAGATAACACAATAGCAAAGGCATAATCTTTCAGGTCCTCCTGGCATCCCATCTGATCACCAAAGCACTACCAGGAGTAATTCCCGAGTACAGAACCAAGAGTAATCCCTGAGCATTGCTAGGTATGACCCCCAAAACTACAACAAAACAAAAAGGCTCACAATCTACAAGGAAGATCAATTCTCATGTTCAGAATTACCTGCTTCAGTATGTTTTCTGTATTAAAATTATACTGAGCTATTTTAGAATCTGTTTACTAGTGCAGTTAGATAAGAGAGATTCAACATAGAGTGGAGCAAAGTTTAAATCATAGTAATATTATAATCATACAGAGTCAGAAGTAACCCCTGATCACTACTGGGTGTGACTCGGGGATATATATATATGTATATATATATATAATTTAAACAGAAAATGTAGATGTTAGAAATGACAGTTTAATATACAATAAACAAATTTAATATACAAAACTAGGCAATTTAACTAGACAATTGAAAATAAAATGAAAAAGAAACAGAGATAAAATGTTTTCTTTTTTAATTGTTTTTGCTGATAATTTGGGATTTAAAATCGATCTAGTACGATAGATTTAAAAGATCACAGAGTGGATGGAGGAAAACAAAGACTGAGATGGAAAAAGACAAATTTCTGAGATGGGAAAAAGACATGATTAAGGGGGACAATGGGGGACTTCATAATACATAGACAAATTCTGAAGACACCTGTGGACATTTGATAATAAAGGAAAACTTCTGAGCTACTAGTATGTATAAGTACATTTGGGGTAAGACGATGCAAGATAACAATTATGAGAATGCAATTTTCATTGCACTCCGCTCAGATGTAACAGAGAGTACTAAAAGGGAATGAGGAAATGTCAGATTATCATGGGGGAAGGGGATTTTAAAACTAAAGGTGTTTTGATACATAATAAATATTCAAGTAAACAGAATAAATTGTTGCAGGTTAATTCTTGGTCCACCAGATCTCATGGACTGGCTCATGAGTCCAGTTTGAATTAGAGGGCTTCTTTAAGTCCTCTTTGAGCAGAGTGGATACACAGATGGCAAATAGGAAGACACGAGTGAGACCACACCAATGAATGTATGGGGAAACATGTTCTGGCAAGCTTGTCACAACTTTTAATCTCCAAGCTAGGAGTATTTAAAGGGTAAAAGGCCACTCACACATGAGAATGCTCACATTGTGTTTCTTTGCAAAGTACAGAACTTAACAGTGTACATTATTTGATGTTTAAAACAATATACATGGCTCTAGGTGGTTTATAATCTTAGAATAGAATATAGTTCAGTTAAGAGCCCAGAGGATAAAAGGAAAGTAAACTTTTATATTTCAAAGTAGTTCCTCTATGGCCTGACCCTAGGTATCATACTGATGTAAATTAAGAGATTAGCAAGAAGCCCGGTTTCCTATAACAAAATTCCTTTACCTGAGGGAACAGGTTTCTAGCTTAGGGACTAAGAATAACTTCCTAAGGTCTGGTTTTGAAAGAGATAAAAACTTATATAAAAGAGGTACAGAATTTATATCTAGTAAAATTCAATAGCCCAATGCTATCCTGGCCAAACCTTTTTGGAGTGTAGATTACTTAGCAGGTATTCAAAGTGACTAGGGAAGTCCCTGAAGCAAAGCAATCTTTTCTGTTACAACTGCTATGTTGTTCAAAGACAAGGAGAGAAGAAATTGGTTTTTCTGATGCTGAGTATTCCAGGTAAAGATACATTTAATCAGGCTATATTGCCTGTAAAAGTTCTGATGTTAGGATGAGTAAGGTGTTACGATATGCACAGCAGAAGGGAGTATATACATATATATGATATATCTGTATATATCATATATGTATATATGTATCATATATGTGTGTATCATATACATGTATATAATATATATATCAACCAAATATAGTAAAAGAAGCAGAATGTCAGTTTCATTAACAGAACGTCTCATTCAATTATCCATACAGAGAGAAGACTCAGTAGGCCTATTGGTGAGAGATCTCTCAGGAATCTTTCAGCCATCCACACTTGAGGGAAAAGACTTCTCAGTGGGTCTGCTGGTAATATTTCCTCAGGAATTTTTGATCAGCTACCCATGCTGTAATGTATCTGTGCTGTTAAATCCTTTGTTGGGTGTTTGTGAATCCACAAACAGTCCCCCAGAATTGAGAAATTACTTTCCATCCCCTTGTCCCCTTTCTGGGGGGAGACCTTGGTAATATTTCTCCGTAGCAAATAATAATCCACACAGACAAGAAGGTTAGGGCGTAAAAGATTGGGGGGGGGGGAAGACAGAGAGAGAGAGAGAAACAGAGACAGAGACAGAGAGAGAGACAGAGACAGAGAGAGACAGAGACAGAGAGACAGAGAGACAGAGAGAGAGAGACAGAGAGAGACAGAGAGACAGAGAGAGACAGAGAGAGACAGAGAGACAGAGAGAGAGAGAGAGTCCTCTTGCAGCCTGCAACCAGCTCTCGCAAAAAGGACCCCTTCTCCCCTGTCCATCAAGCTATTTATTGCCAACTCCACAGCGCCCCCACCTGGAAGGTCTAGGTGGGGCAATAGTCACAGAACAATCCTAAGGAAATATTTTTATATACAACAATTCCAAGACTAATGTTATGGAAACTTTTTCATATACTACACCACGCTAAGGGTATGAACATCCTAGCGGGTCTTCTGACTGATTTCCTCCAGGACTATTAAGATTTCTATTATGTTAATTCTTTGACAATAAATACCCAACCTCTTTTCTCCTTCCCACCAAAAAGTTCAAGTACTAATTCCTAAAATCTATGACTGTTTCCACATTGGGGGTCTGAGTTATGGCTTTCTAAGGTGATTAAATTGAAGATCTTGAGATGAAGCATCTCCAGATTTCTACAAGTGAGCTATGTTTTTAGGTACAGTGTGCTTATAAAAGAGGGCAAAGACATGCTGATCACATCCCTTGTGACCAGCAAGGGAGAATTGTAGCCCGATGCCAAGGAAACTGGAGCCACTAGAGGCCAGGAAAGTTAAAGAGCAGATTCTGCTCTAAAGTTTGGCAAATTTTTGTCTCTTTGACCACTTGATTTTAGCCCATTGATCTTGATTACCACTCAGGGACTTCAAAACTGTAAAAAATAAAAAAATAAATAAATAAAAAGGAAGGGGCAGAACAATGGCGCAAGTCATAAAGCATCTGCCTTGTGTGTTAGCCTAGGACAGATCGTGGTTCAATCCCCCGGAGTCCTCCAAACCAGGAGAGATTTCTGAGCGCATAGCCAGGAGTAATCCTTGAGTATCACCTAGTGTGGCCCAAAAACCAAAAATAAAATAAAAAAATTAAAAATAAAGAGTTCCTATTTTATTAGGTCTTTCAATTTGTGATATTTTTATATTAATCCAAGGAAATAGTACAATGTGTTTTTACCCAAGTAGCATGTAGGAAATTCTAAGTGTAATATGCACAAGTTAGATATATTTCTGACAGTTCAGAAAGGACCAGAGATTACAACAATATTTCAATGTCAAGCCTAGACATACTACCTACCACCTTATTATTCAAAGCAATGTAAGACAAGCAGTATTAACCTACATTAATAAACAAAATGTTTGAGGGGAATACAGATTTTGAGCAATAATAATTTATTCTTTACCGAGAGTATACAAGTTGAATCAGTCTTCTCTGTCTTAGTAATTATTGATTTCATTGAGAAATCTCTTGTAAGATTTGGGAGTCTTGGAGCCAATCCTCTTAGTGTTTACACACACACACATACACACACACACACACACACACACACTCTTCAGGGTTACACTAGTAGTGCTGATGGGAATATGAATCTCTAAGGATCAAATTCAGTGTTCCAAGTTAGCACATCTCAATATTCTTTTTGAGTGCTGCCTATTTTTTTTAAATTGTATTGAGACCATTGTGAATTACAAGTCTTTCACAGTTGTATTTCAGGCATATAGTGACAGTGAATTAGGGCCATTCCCACCACTAGTGTTGACTTCCCTCCACCAGAGTTCCCAGCATGCATCCCATATCTTCCCCTTTAGCCCCCTGAACAACTAGTGCGACAGGTTCATTTTATGTTTAGTTTAGTTTGAGTCTCTTGATTCTAGTTAGTTTGGGTCTACTATCATTCTGTACTATTCTATTCTATTTTCTATTCTATTCTATACTTCTATTCTGTTGTCATTGACTATGGCTTGGGTATTTAGATCTGACTTTTTATTTTTTTAATCAGTGCTCCTGAGACCACTTGGCCCCAGGTGCCATTCACTTTTTTCTTGTTTTCTCTATTTGTAGGAAGATAAAGGGATTTGAGCCAGAGCAAAATGGTTCAAGTTCTAAGGTTCTATGTAAAAGGAGGGTGCCCCTATCTAGACTATATAAATAAAATTAAAAGAAAGAAACAAAGACAAAAAGGGAGCAAGTGTGGCAAGATTTTTTTGCATAGATGCAGCAAAACACATCTCAATATTTTAAATCCAAGTAATATCTAGTATAATATATAACGCAGAATTATTTCCCAAAATATTTAGAGACCTCTTTACTATTCCAGCCTTCCTATTCAATGAAGTAGTAAAGGAGCCAAATATCATAAATGTGTACCTTGATCATTTCACCCATATATTCAGGGCGCCTCTTTCCTGATACTTATGCTTTTCTTTATTATATACAAATAAGTGCAGGCAATAACTATATTTTTAAGGCATGGATACATATTAGAACTCAAGAATGCATTTAAAGGCAAAGTCATTAAGAATTTCAAAGTAATGGAGATTTATTACAGGTAGGCTCACTGTATATAAAGCTATAAATCAATAACATTTCTTAGCATGCCACTGTAGTTGTAGAAGAGTTATAATAAATGTTTCTTTATTTTAATAAATTAGTGTATTAGCGAAAGAAGAAAACAAACAATATACTTGAAGTGAAAATTAAGTATGTCTCTAACATTACACTATGTTCTACAGTACATTGTAATAGTAGATTAAATTGTTCCTACCACAGAGGAAATTACCATCTTCTTGGGATGGTAATAGTAGTGAAAGGATTTCTCACAACTATTAAAAAATTATGTTTAAGAATACCAATAAAGAGTTAATATATTTTATACAAATAGAGGACAGCAAGAATACAATAACTATACTTGTCCAGAAATAAAGCTATTTGGAAAACCAAGCCAAATTGGAAGATTGACTTGATTGCATGGATTTAGTGCTAGAGAAGTTATGTGAAGAAGAAAAAAAAAACATTTAAGAGTATCAACAATGATGGGGATGGAGTGATAGCACAGCAGTAGGGCATTTGCTTTGCATGTGGTCAATGTAGGATGGACCTTGGTTAGACCCCCAGCATCCTATATGGTCCCCTGAGCCAGGAGTGATTTCTGAGCACATAGCCAGGAGAAGCCCCTGAGCGTCACAGGATGTGGTCAGAAAAGTAAAAAAGAAGAGTGTCACCAATGATGATCATTCCAGATAACTCTTTGTGGATGACTTATTTTAAATTAATAATTAAATTATTGCCTCTTATTCAGAACACCCAACACCCCAGCCTGTGTGACTATATTTAAATTCCTAAAGCTTAGTTTACTCAAGATTTGGTGTAACTTTCCTACCCACATATTAACATTCTAGATAACATTTCTAGATAAAACAGATGCTTTTAAAACTTGATGTAGTAGTCAAGCATCTCCTATGAGGTATTCTAAAGATACAGGTCCAGAAAGAATAATGGATGCTTATTATGACACCAACCAAGACTTTTTTCTAGAAAAAGTTCTTGGCATTTCAAGTCTAAACTGATTTTACATCTTCTTGTTGGGAAGACAGCTCAGAGCACATGGCAGAAAACAGTACATGTTCCTCCAGAACATGGCATTATTTATTGACTATATGTCTACTCACATCTGTGAGATATGGAAACTCACCAATAGTGTACAAGAGCATCCGTTTTAAACAACACCATCCATCAAAAAAAGGGAAAGCAGGAATCAACATTCCCTCAACTGCAATGCATTATATGAGGGTCAGCAAGTGAGAGTCATGGTTGGCGACACAATTGCTGGCCTCAGGTAGCAAATCCGTCTTTCCAGCTGTTTTGATCCATATGGGTTCAATGGACCGCAGAGAGTGCAGCCTTTTCTTATTAGGGGTATCTGCTGTACCTCTTCCATCCAAATGCCATCATAAAACAACTGTCAGGTAAGCTGACAACCATTTATTTAAACTTCATCTGGAAGCCAACTGCTGACAAAGAGGAAAACATGCACATTAGCAAGGAGACAGATGTGATGGGGGAAATTAAGGTGTTCTTATCTTGAAGAAACCAAAGATTTAAGATGTAGGAGGGGATTAATTTAGTCATTAAGTAAGAGCCAGATGGAAAGCCACTTGTGCTATTTTCCCAGCTAAGCAAATTACAGGATTGTCCCCTGGTAGTCTGACACTCGATTTCTTAAAACATACAGCTATTAGGATAGTATTTGACAATGTTTCAATTATCAGAATCAATACTCTCACTTCAATCTATAGAGCCTAAGAGGAAATAAAATAGTAAGATGTGCATTTTCTTCTTGTGCTTTAGGGCCAATTAAGACTTTTCCTAAACCAGAATAATATTCACTTCATAATTCTTCTATTTATGTTTTTCATACATATGTGTGTATTTAAAATGTAAAACTGTATCAGGAGACCCAGCATGTTAAATATCTTTGACCTTAATTTCTTAATTTGATGAAACTTGGGAGAGTAAAATATTAACGGCATTTAGTGGGTAGAAGCAGGAAGTCTACTAAACATTCTATCCCTCAACAAAAAAAATTCACACAAATTAAATCCTCAAAGATACATCATAAAACAAGTCCAAACTAGCCAGACAAATAGTATGACAGGTAAGCTCTTGCCTCACACATGGCTGATCCTGATTCAATCCCAGAAACCATGTATAGTCCCCAAGCATAAGCCCTGAACATTTCTTGTTATTTTCTTACTCAGCAAAAAAAAAAGTGTGAAAGATCAATGACATGCCAATAAAAATTATATATATATATATATTCATCATTTAAAAATATAATGGGGTGAAAGAGATAGCTTGAATGACTGAACATATATTTTGCATACAGGCTTGGTTACTCCTAGCACCCCAGGACCTCTGAGCAACCCCAGGAGCAAACACTTTAGCAAAGATCTAGTAAAGAAGTAGTCTATTCCTCTGAACTGAGAGGTGTGGTAAAAAAATATCATTGTGAAAATCAGAGGCTTATACGAATTTATATTGTTATGACCAGTAGCAACAAGGACTAAACCATGAAAGGTTTAAACAAGGACTAAACAACATAAACCATGAAACCAGGAAAAACTCTTTTAAGACGATTCAAAATTTGAAATAATGTTTGGCTCAGAGAAGGCTGGATTCAATATTGTCTTTCTCATTGAAAATATCAGCTCTGGGGCCGGGAAGGTGGCGCTACAGGTTAGGTGTCTGCCTTGCAAGCGGATGGACCGCGGTTCGATCCCCCGGTGTCCCATATGGTCCCCCAAGCCAGGGGTGATTTCTGAGCGCATAGCCAGGAGTAACCCCTGAGTGTCAAACGGGTGTGGCCCAAAAACCAAAAAAAAAAAAAATATATCAGCTCTATTTTTATTTGCTCTTATCTCTTTATGTTTATAGAACCTGCTCACTCTGCTGTTGTCAAATCCTTGTTTTCCTATTCTGTTATACTGGGAAGAAAAAGAAAGTATCAATAAAATTAAAATAATTCAAAAAATGTAAAGGAAACGTTATAAGAAGAGAAGAACATAAAAAGAAAGGAAAAGAAAGGCGAGGAAATCACAATATAATTGTGGAATTGCAATGCTCAGTCTACCCTAATCATATCACTAGCTTCTTGGATATTGAACCTGGGTCACTAAGATTATGTTCTTTATTCTCCCTGGAAATTCAATTGATCAGTCATCTGCTGGCTATTGGTTTTGGATGAGTGAAGAGGCTGGTGGCTGAGCTCAGAGACAAAGTCCAATGAGCAGGAATCCTGTGATCAGGTTGGGGGTGCAAAACATATAATATGTGCTAGTTGCTCACCTTACACCTTAGTTGTAAGTTGTAAGTTGACAACCTTAGTTGTCAGTTACAGCACAAGGGTTCTTATGAAAGAATGGCAAAGAGATGTCTCTGGTGAAGTCAGATGGAGTTAGGAATGTGGTAGGCAGAGTAACTGACTAGAGTTGAAATATCAGTAGATATAGAAAAAATGAAAGTGGCACTGTTGTAAAGCATCTGCCCATGAAAGTTGATTCAACTGTTGCCTATGCTTCCTCTCAGATCTACAAGGGTCCTGCAGAGTTTGCCATTGAGGGAATTGGAGAGCTATAGGAAAGAAAAACAGGGCATCTCTTCTTTTCTTCTCTGCCTCAGGGAAGTTCCTGGGAAACAGTTCCATTACCTACCTGGTGTAGGTATACCCTCAGACAGGCCCTGGAAGTGTATCTGTTCTATCAGGCATTTCCAGGTCCACTCTGTAATACCATTTTCTTCTAACCTCCATTCAGTTCAGAGGTGTATCTTCCTGCAGTTGCTGATGTGGAGGATACTGTCTTCTCTCTCTCTCTCTCTCTCTCTCTCTCTCTCTCTCTCTCTCTCTGTCTCTCTCTCTGTCTCTCTCTCTGTCTCTCTCTCTGTGTCTCTCTCTCTGTCTCTGTCTCTCTCTCTTTTATCTTTTGAGCTCTCTTGGCTTCTGAAAAATCATTCACCTCTATTGAATTTCCTCTGATTTAAATATAGGGGCTCCTATGTCCTTTTTGCACTATATGTAATATTATTTTCATGAAAGAAATACAAATGGCTAAAAGGCACATGAAAAAATGCTCCCGAGCCAGAGAGATAGCATGGAGGTAAGGCGCTTGCCTTTCATGCAGAAGGACGGTGGTTCAAATCCCGACATCCCATATGGTCCCCCTAGCCTGACAGAAGTGTTTTCTGAGTGTAGAGTCAGGGGTAACCCCTGAGCGCTGCCGGGTGTGACCCAAAAACCAAAAAAAAAAAAATAGCTCCACATCACTAGTCATCAGGGAGATACAAATCAAAACAACTATGAAGTACCATCTCACACCACAGAGATTGGCCCACATCACAAAGAATGAGAACAAGCAGTGCTGGCGGGGATGTAGAGAGAAAAGAACTCTTATTCACTGCTGGTGGGAATGCCATCTAGTCCAACCTTTATGAAAAGCGATATGGAGATTCCTCCAAAAGCTGGAAGTTGAGCTCCCATGTGATCCAGTTATACCACTCCTAGGGATATACCCTAGGAACAAAAAAATTTAATACAAAATTCCCTTCCTCGCACCTATATTCATTGCAGCACTGTTTACAATAGCCATACTCTGGAAACAGCCTAGATGGCCCTCAATAGATGAATGGCTAAAGAAACTGTCAGAAGAGATGAAGTCATGAAATTTTCCTATACATGGATGTATATGGAATCTATTATTCTGAGTGAAATAAGTCAGAGAGATAAACACAGAATGGTCTCACTCGTCTATGGGTTTTGAGAAAAATAAAGGACATTTGTGTAATGATTCTCAGAGACAAAATAGAGGAGGACTGGAAGGTCCAGCTCACAACATGAAGCTCACCACAGAGAGTGATGGGTGCAGTCACAGAAATAATTACACTGAGAACCATCATAACAAAATGTGACGGAATGAGGGAAGTAGAAAGCCTGTCTAGAATACAGGCCGGTGTGGGGTGGGGAGGAGGGACACTTGGGACATTGGTGATGGGAATGTTGCACTGGTGAAGGGTCTTTTTTTATATATAAAATGCTAAACAATAATAAAAAAGGGGGTAAAAAGAAAAGTATTCAAACTCCTCTGTGGGATCTGGAAGCAAAAATAAATTCTATTCTAGGACCTGGAAGCAAAAAAAAATTCTATTTTAAAATTTTATTCTGTAATTTTTTGTGTTAGTAATAAGACAAACAGTCATAAAACTGTAAAAAATATACCATTTTCTGGGGCCGGTGAGGTGGTGCTAGAGGTAAGGTGTCTTCCTTGCAAGTGCTAGCCAAGGAAAGACCGCAGTTCAATCCCCCGGCGTCCCATATGGTCCCCCCAAGCCAATGGCACTTTTTGAGTGCTTAGCCAGGAGTAACCCCTGAGCATCAAACGGGTGTGGCCCGAATAACCGAAAAAAATATCATTTTCATGTAGAAACTAGATGCAACAGTGAGACATCTGGAGTCACACATTTAACCATATGTGCCAAAGGGCCTGACAGTAAAAGGCAACAGAGGCAGCTAACATTTATCTACCCAACAGGTATTTGTTGAGACTCCATTATGTATTGAACATTTTATGCATAGAGGAACCTAGGGTGTATGCAAATATACATGACTTCTAATCTCCAACAAATAACAACATGGATTACTATAGTTAGATAATAGTGAATGGCTGTTATTATGATTTTCTTTTTATAAAAATTCTGGTAACTCAAACAAGAAAACAATATTTTTTCACCAAGAATAGCTGAGATTTAGCATTAATATATTTCATAGAGAAATTATAATTTTCCAGTTCATCAATTCAAATATGAGGGGCCAGAGTACATCAGGTAGGTGTTTTGCCTTACACATGGCTAGTCTGAGTTATATTTCCAACACCATGTATGGCCTTCCAAGCACTGCCAAGAGTGACAGCTGAGGGCAGAGCTAAAGTAAGCCCTGAACCTACCAAGTGTGGCCCAAAAACTTGAAACAAAAAGATTTTTAAAGGGATACCCACAAGTTGCTTTTCCAAATCCCAAGATAATAGAAAACCAAGCTACTTCTGCTTCTTAGAGTGATGCTTTGGGAGAAGTGTACTTTTTAAAGATATTTTTTCCAGGTTAAAGACCAATTTGGGGATCAAAAATTTATAATAGGCCTATAATTCGAGATTTCTGGTTTTTTTAATATAATTTTTTATTTTAATCATTGTAGCTTACATATCATTAAAAATAATATTTTAGGTACATATTAACATAAAATCAGAGGAATTCCCATCACCGAATCAGAGATTTCTATTTGTTTTAGGACCACACACAGCTATGCTCAGGGTTTATTCCTGGCTATGCACGTAGGAATTACTCCTAGCAGTACTCAGGGGACCATATGAGATGTCAGATATCAAATCCAGGTCAGTGACATGCAAAGCAAATGCCCTGCTATCTCTCTGTCCCCGAACTGGAGGTTTCTGGATGACTAAGTGATCTTGTTAGCTGAATGACTTTGCAGGAATATTTATGTCAAGGAAGAAAAAGCCATTTTAAGAATAGCCTAATGATTAAAGACATGAAATACATCTATTATGGAAGCTGTTTGAAGCATATAGTGAACATAAATATAACAAAAATATTCAATGGTTAGGCCAACTGAAGAAACTCAGAAACAAGTTTTACTCACTTATCTTTGCATGGCTCCCTACAAAATCAACAGGTACTCATGTACATTTAAGGACATTGCATGTATCTATTTTGCTTATTTTTGATATGAAGTAATGTTTTTGCTTGGTTTTGGTTTTGGTTTTTGGGTCACACCTGGAGGCACTCGGGGGTTACTCCTGGCTCTGCACTCAGAAATTGCTCCTGGGTGGCTCAGGGACCACATGGGGTGCAGGGATTCAAACTACTGTCTGTCCTTAGTCGACTACATGCAAGACAAATGTCCTACCGCTGTGTTATCTCTCCAGCCCAATGAAATAATGTTTCTATATAAAATTATAGAATGGAAACTTATAGATCTAGCACCATCTTTATGTTTATTCTATGTTTATCAACATCTTTATGTTATTTAGAATAACATACTAAACTCACTATGGTACAATTATGGTTTGCTTACAGCATTAAAAGGAAAATTGAGACACTCAAAAAGTGAGTTGTGAGTGAAATAAGTCAGAGAGAGAGATGCAGAATGGTCTCACTTATTTATGGGTTTTAAGGAAAATGAAAGACATTTTTGCAATAATTTTTAGAGACAAAAGAGAGGAGGGCTGGAAGGTCCAGCTCACCTCAGGAAGCTCACCACAAAGAGTGATTAGCTTAGTTAGTTAGAGAAATAACTACATTGAGAACTACCCTAACAATGAGAATGTATGAAGGAAATAGAAAGCCTGTGTAGAGTACAGGCAAGGGTGGGGTGGGGAGGAGGGAGAATTGGGACATTGGTGATGGGAATGCTGCACTGGTGATGTGGGGTGTTCTTTACATGACAGAAACCCAACCCCAATCATGTTTGTAATCAAGGTGTTTAAATAAAATATTATTAAAAAAGAAAAATGAAAAGTAAAAAAGCTATATGGTAAAAATATCCATAGTCAATTGACACGAGGGCCAGGAGGACCAGCTCACAACAAGTAGCTTCCTATAAATAGTGGAGGAGTGGAGTTAAGGTAGAGAAGTAAACATTATGGCCAAGATAGTTGGAAATTGTCACTTTGGACAAGAACTGAGTGTTGAACAGAGATAAAGTGATAGTCAGAGTACCCCTTCATTAATATTAGCGCAAACATAGTGTCTAAAAGGAAGAAAGACAAAAGGAAGAGTAAGAGAAAGAGAATGGGAAAGGGGGAGGAGAAAAATGCCTGCCCCAGAGGCATGGGAAACATGGAACATGGTGATGGAAAATGATTATGAATAAAAGGTTGTGTACATTTTTAGACTAAAAATTAATCATGAACAAATTTGTAATCATGTTATTTAAATAAAAAGGGTAAATAAATTATAAAGACAAAAAAGTGAATTGTCCCCATTGTCTTATAAACCAATGGCTGATTAGGGACTCAATTTTTTTTTTAATTTTCTATTATAACACCATGATTTACTAAGTCATTTATAATACAGTTGTTTCAGATAGTAAATCTTCAAACACCATTCCCACTAGCAGAGTGGTTTTTCCCTCCACCATTGTCCCCAGTTTCCCACTCACCACTTCAGTCCATCTCTTTACAGGCATAGATTTACTTCATATTATTTGTTAAGACGCAAAGGCAAATGGAATTATCAAAACTTAGATCAATAAAGGTCAATTTGAAATACTTGTTATATCTCTCAATGTTATTACTAAAGTCATTGTCTGAAAAATTACTGGGCTGTGGTTGGTGCTAGTTGAGGCTTCTGTTTTATTGTTTAGGCTCATTGAGGTTGGTGGTCTTCTGTGTAACTTTCCCATCAAGTTTGCTCCGATCCTACTGGGCTTATACTACTATGCAATTTTGAGGTATTGTTCAGATCTATAGATCGGGAACATATTTTGTGATTTGGCGATTTGATAAGGTTAAGTCCTAAAACTGGACTGTTTTCTGTCAGAAGTTGTTGAATGTGATAGTGGGCTCCTGTGACTTCAGGCAGAAAGAGAAATCTGCCCCCAACTTGGAAGGCCCCAGAAGTATTAACCCAGATCAGACTATCTGTGAAAAGTCAGCTGCCATCATTTTCTTTTTCTAGGAACCCCAGAATCTATACAATTCCACCCTTCTGAAGAGGTGATAATGATCAATTTCCTCTGTGGGATAACACCATCAGGTTTAATCAGCTTAATATTATTTTATTGATTCTTTTTCTAAACGTAGTCTCAAAATAATGTTCCAAGTAAGATGAAAAGAAAACCTTCCTTGTGGATATATTTTGTTAAAAGTGCAGCTGCCTCTTTAAGCAGAAAAGAATTAAAATCAGTAGCCAGTTAGCAGTTGAATAATTACATTAAATATATTCACCTCAGTGAAGACTGTAAACAAAGATATATTAAGTAATTTTTTCACAAGTACCCTGCTGTGATACCAGCTGAGCAGGTTTAATAGCAACCAGCATTTCTACTAATTTTGCAAGAAAGAGATATGTTGGGGATAATTTCATCTTCTAGAGTGAATGTAAATAATCTGTTCAGCAGCAAGCTTACAATGACACCAGGTAGCATAACCACAAGCAATCAATTTGGAATACAATTTCTAGAACTGTAGTATTTTCAAATTAAGCGATTAATATTAACTTTAGTCAATACAGAAAATAAACTAGGTTAGCAGAATGTATTAATGTCAAATCGGTTTTGCAGAGAACATGCTCTGTATAGCACAAGATGTTTGTCTGACCACACACTCTTTTTCTCGAGAACCCCAAAGGAAAACACTTTTCATTTTAATTGTATTTTTAAATATCCATCTCATAAACAATGCGATGTTTTGCATGGAGGTAAAAACTCAGGATGCTTTTTAAATAAATCCCTATGGAAATGACAAATTAGAAAACCTACTATATTTTTTAATTGATAACAAAGAATATTAGAGAAACCTATGTCATCTTGATAAGAGCTTGTTTTAATTTTTAAGTGTACAATTATGTAAAGGGGGCTCTGTATAAATGTACAATTAGGTAAAAGAGGCCTTAAAAATTGCAAAATAGAAACTCAATTTATTACAAAGAATTAAATTAATCTGAGTAAAAAAATCACAGAAGTTTATAACTTGCTTAGAAAGCTTTAAAGAATATAATTTAATTTCTAAGACATACTAAATGTTCTTATTGAAATTAGACATGAACATTCTGACAGTTTAATATATAAATATTTTATATTCTCATTATACATTACATGTTGACATTAATAAACTTACCTATATATAAAACATATAGACATATATAATTATTCAACGATTAAGTAATAAAATACTTAAGAATGCCAAATTAGATGGCATTTGTGCACCTTTTAAAGTTCAACTGATATTCAGGAAAAATATAGAATTTAATATGCATGAGTGATGAGGAAAGTAATGCATTTTTAGTAAAGA
This sequence comes from Suncus etruscus, assembly GCF_024139225.1. Taxonomy (NCBI): domain Eukaryota; kingdom Metazoa; phylum Chordata; class Mammalia; order Eulipotyphla; family Soricidae; genus Suncus; species Suncus etruscus. Next base: position 28,931,582 of record NC_064852.1, read on the forward strand.
TAAAATAGACTATATATCTGTGTGTATGAAGACTGACCCTGAAGACAAATTTATATTGCAAAAAAAGACCTGTAAAATAATGCATTTATAGAGCTCCTATGAGTCTAAAGATATTGAAAACTAGAGGTTTCGATCTGTCTTAAGCTTAAAGAAATTTTCATTAAAAGAGATATTATAGTCAATAAAACACTCTCTTTCACAGTATCAGACAGATTTTGAAAACTGAATGACTGTGAGAACACCTTCCTTCTCTAAACCAGTTAGTTAGATGGGAAAAAAATGTCTCAAAATGTTTTAGCAAAGTATAAGTCTAATCCCTAGAATGAAACACAGGTGGTGACCATCACCACCATTCAGATGATTTACTATGTGAATAAGGGTAATTTTAGTCCATAATAAAAGGAGAAAAAATTCTAGGAGAATCCAGAAATGTCACTGGACCAAGAAAGCAGAAACTTTGGGAAGTTTGTGAAATATTAAGTGTTTAGATTCAGTCAGTAGATAATGATAAATATGCAGACATATCTCCTAGGGATATTTAACTAAATACAGATATATCCATCAGCATGGAAAGAACTATTATTAGGCTCACCCAATTAAGAATAGTTTCTCACTAAGCATAGATCTTGTAACATGTAAAGTATCAGATTTTTTACATGTTGAATATCAGAAGGGTTACACTTAGGTAGTGGTACTAAAATAGTCCCAGAATAAAGACACTGGACCAGCATTAATAAAACTTAAAATCAAAACTCAGAAAATAAAAATAATTCAAATAACCTAAAAATTCTCAGAACTTTTTCAAGTATCTATCAGGACTTGCAATTTACTACTCACAATAACTGGCATTAAATTTTAAGAAATATACTTAGCATGAACAAAACATGACCCATAGTCCAGAGAAAATTTCATGGGAAAGAAGAGCCATGAAGGACTGAGCTAAAAGAATTGATCAAATTAGTTTAAAGGATAAAAAGAACCAAATAAAAGTTTAAAGAAAAAATTATTAGAAATAAAAATGTACTAGATGAGCTTATCATCTCTTTAGATGAAGAAATAAGAATTTAATATATAGGAACAAAATTTCTTAAAAATGAAGCAGAGAAAAACCATGACTAATAACAAGTGATCTGGGAGAAAATGGCAAACAAAAAGTCATAAATTCATAATTAGTTACAGCAAAAAAATTAAGTATATTAATGATCAAATTTTCCAAATATAATGAAAATATAATTTTATAGATCAAATGAATGACCAAATCAATGAAGACCAACAAAAATACACACATAAAACATAACATAGCACATATGATAAAATTATATAGTCAACAGAGGAAAAAATAACATATATATACAATTTACATAGTAAGGATGCAAAAATTTTATATTATAGATATTTAATATTTTTAAAAATCAGAATCTGCTTCAATTAATCTCAATTTCTCCTTTATGAATTAAAACAATCTCACCACTATAAATTTTTTCTGTCGTTTGTTAAATAAATCAATTTCTCCTGAATTTTAATATGACCTACTTAGAAAACCACTACTTGGTTGCAGTGGAGTATAAAAAATTAATTAAAATTTTAAATTGTGAAATTATAAAAATAAAACACTTTTAAGAATAAATCAGAATTCTACATACAGTGAAAATATCAGTTCAGTACACATAAATACTTTCTTAAACAAATGCTGAGAACCAGCGGACCTGTACTATAGGATATGTTTAAAGAATTTTTCAGAAAGGAAAATTTATTTGAGATGGACAAAGGAATAAAGAGTAAGAACTCACACGCATAGGTAAATATAACATCTATCTTCATTAACTATGTACATCAAAATCATAAAAGTCAACACTAGTGTAAACATGTAATGAAACTATAATAAATAATTTTTTGGTTTTTGGCTTTGGGGCCACACCCAGTGCCACTCAGGGGTTACTCCTGGCTATGCGCTCAAAAATCACTGCTGGCTTGGGGGACCATATGGGATACCAGGGGATCAAACTGTGGTCCATCCTAGGTTAGCCCTTGCAAGGCAAATGCCCTACCACTTGCACCACCGCTTTGGTCCCTATAATAAATAATTTTAAATCACCATTGTGATTTACAAAATTCTTCATAGTTGGGTTTCAGACATACAATGATTCAGGACCAATCCCACCACTAGTATCAACTTTCTACCACCAATGTTTCCAGATTGCATCCCATATCATCACCCCTCCCCCGCAGCTTGCCAGCAAGTCTGTTTTGTTTTTTGTTTTTTTACTTTTTGGGCCACACCCAGTGATACTCAGGGGTTATTCCTGGCTATGTGCTCAGAAATCGCTCCTGGCTTGGGGAACCATATGGGACACCAGGGATCGGATCAAACCAACATGCAAGGCAAACGCCCTACCACTGCACTATTGCTCCGGCACCTACAAGTCTATTTTTAATTTTGGTTATTGATAATCCTCATTTAAACCATTGCATTTCTTCATGCAGTTATTCTGTTTGTCACATATAAGTGACATCATTCTATGAATAATTTTTAAGAAGGAATTTGTAAGGAGGTAGGGTGGAGGATGAGAGGAAGGAAATGACATTGATGGTGAATTTTTATTTGGTACATTGAGTGCCCAAAGCTTTTAATAATTAATATCTTTGCAAATGGCAATTCCTAAATAAAATATACATAATTCTTAAACTCTTTAAAGGACTTGAGAGATAAAGAGCCTTATTTAAGCCGTAGAAATCACATATAGTTTCCTGAGGATGTATAGGTGTCATTCCTGAGTTCAGAGACAGGAATATCCCCTGGACACTCCATGGTGTGGCTCCCAAATAAAGATAAAATCTCTAAGATAACTGACTATTTGGGTCCTGAGAAATTACTACAGAGGTTGAGTGATTGCTACTTTAGTATGCTGCTGACTCCTTTTCAATTTCTTTTCTATACCTGATACCCAGCATGGCAGAATACATTGCTAGAGAACTCCCAGGTATCACCAGGGTGGATCTTGGGACCCTTGCCTTGAACCACAGGCCCTGCTGTGCAAGAATCACTAAGAGGAACTGTGGATCTCCTGAGTCCCATTGGGACCCATTCCCCCTCCCCTCACCACACACACACACACACACACACACACACACACACACACACACATGCATACACGCACGCACGCACACATGCACGCACGCACGCACACACACATGCATACACGCACGCATGCACGCACACATGCACACACGCACGCACACGCACACACACAATTGGCTGTTTCAAGAAAAATTAATACAATGTATTGGAAGGCTTAGTACATTGGTGCAAGTAAGGCATATTAAAAACAACAGTAAAAAGACAATAAGGAGAGGTTGGAGAGATAGGAGAGTGGGCAAGGCAATTGCATTTCAAGTTCAATCCCCAGCATCCCAGATGGTTCTCCAAGCACTGCAAGGAATGCAGAGCCAGAAGGAATTCCAGAGCATCACTGAATATGACTCAAAAACAAAAAAACAAAAAAAAAAACAAGAGAATAAGGAAATACAATAATAGTGTTATAATAAAGTAATATTTGATAGTAGACAGTGGTAAACTAAAATACTACATTTAATTCTTAGATTAACTAAAAATGGTAAAAAAGAAAACTACTTAATACTAGCAATAAAGTGAAATTAGAAATAAAAGTAAAGAAAAAGTGGGCCGAAGAGATAGCATGGAGTTAGGGCATTTGCCTTGCATGAAGAAGGACGGTGGTTCCAATCCCATATGGTCCCCTGGACCTTCCAGGAGCAATTTCTGAGCATAAAGCCAGGAGTAATCCCTGAGCGCTGCTGGGTGTGACCCATAAACCAAAAAAAAAAAAAAGTGAAGAAAAGGAATAGCAAAATAGGACAAATAAAAACAAATAATAGTCTAAGCACTTCAACTGGAAAGCAATAAATATAAGAGGAGATTAAAAACTATCTTCAAGAAACCCATTTTATATTAAAATACAAGTAATCTAAAGTAAAAAAGTATAGCAAGAGATAAATATAGAAACCTAATCAAAATAAATCCCGAGTCTATATTAACATCAGATAACATTCTCGAAACAAAGTGTTCAGAACAGATGAGATGACAGATGTCACACAAAAAACATTAAAAAAGGAAGAATAACCCATAGTGTCAGTCCAGTGGGATTACAACAAATTTAATAAAAAAGTTGTACAAACTAAGCTCAGTGAGCTTAAATAATAACAAAAATATTTCAACCAGCACTAATGACAGCCCAATAAATCCTTAAATAATGACATTGGTGAACAGACACTTTGACAAAGAAGAAATACACATGGCCAAAAGACACATGAAAAAATGTTCCACATCACTAATCATCAGGGAGATGCAAATCAAAACAACGATGAGATACCACCTCACACCCCAGAGAATGGCACACATCACAAAGAATGAGAATAAACAGCGTTGGTGGGGATGTGGAGAGAAAGGAACTCTTATCCACTGCTGGTGGGAATGCCGTCTAGTTCAACCTTTATGGAAAGTGATATGGAGATTCCTCCAAAAACTGGAAATCGAGCTCCCATACGATCCAGCTATACCACTCCTAGGAATATACCCTAGGAACACAAAAATACAATACAAAAACCCCTTCCTTACACCTATATTCATTGCAGCACTATTTACCATAGCAAGACTCTGGAAACAACCAAGATGCCCTTCAACAGACAAATGGCTAAAGAAACTGTTTTACATATACACAATGGAATATTATGCAGCTGTCAGGAGAGATGAAGTCATGAAATTTTCCTATACATGGATGTACACGGAATCTATTATGCTGAGTGAAATAAGTCAGAGAGAGAGAGAGAAAAACACAGAATGGTCTCACTCATCTATGGGTTTTAAGAAAAATGAAAGACATTCTTGCAATAATAAATTTCAGACACAAAAGAGAAAAGAGCTGGAAGTTCCAGCTCACCTCAGGAAGCTCACCACAAATAGTGATGAGTTTAGTTAGGGAAATAACTACATTTTGAACTGTCCTAATAACAAGAATGTATGAGGAAAATGGAAAGCCTGTCTAGAGTACAGGCGGGGGTCGGGTGGTGAGGAGGGAGACTTGGGACATTGGTGATGGGAATGTTGCACTGGTGATGGGTGGTGTTCTTTACAAGACTGAAACCCAAACACAATCATGTATGTAATTAAGGTGTTTAAATAAATTAAAAAAATAATGACATTGGTAACACCCATTATTACAATAGCAACAATTATTAAAAATTGACACTTATTAATCTAAGTTTTAATAATTCAATTTGTCTTATGTTGCATAAACAATTTAAATTTGTCTTTGCATACAATAACCAGAACTTTAAAAATTTAAAGCAATAATAAAACATAAAATAAGAATTTCTTAGGGGAAATTTTGGAAAAAGGTAGCATTTGTCTATAGAAATGTTGAGTGTGATGAGGAAATTGAAAAAAACTACAGAAAGTTCTATATTTTATAGATATATTTATTCTAAACATTGTTCAGTTCACCCAAGATTTGTATTTCTAGAAAATCTTTTTTTTTTGTTTTTGTTTTTTGTTTTTTTTTTTGGGCCACACCCGGCAGTGCTCAGGGGTTACTCCTGGCTGTCTGCTCAGAAATAGCTCCTGGCAGGCACGGGGGACCATATGGGACACCGGGATTTGAACCAACCACCTTAGGTCCTGGATCGGCTGCTTGCAAGGCAAACACTGCTGTGCTATCTCCCTGGGCCCCTCTAGAAAATCTTGTTCAAAATCTTGTCAAAGTTTTATAGACATTGATAGGATAATTCTAAAATTAATATGGACAATTAACCTCATAAAAGACAAAACAGTTATAAAGAAAGCAATGATTGAAGGTTTTTGTGACTTGAAGAATTATCACAAAACTACACTTAAAACGTTTTTGTAAGGCTGAAGGGAAAGTTTTTTAATAACAGACAAAGACAATTTAAAGAAGAAAGCATAGTTTCTTCAACAAATGGATCAAAAACAAGTATATATCCATACACAAAATCACAGAATTAATTGAGACACAGAGCTCACAACTTCCACAAAAATTAATTCAAATTACAAATATTAATTTCTAAACATAAAATTTTATTTTATTTTGTAAAAAATAAAAAAGTTTAGAAGATTAAATGGGAGATAATCAGAGATTTTAGGTTTTGAGGGTGACTTCATCTCCACCAAAAAGTGGGGTTTGTGAAACAAATCCAAACACCAAACACCAAAGGTGGGATTTGTGAAAGAAAAAATTATACATTAGGCTTTATACATTTTAACTTGGAAGCCAAAGTGCTTGTACAGGGGTGGGGTATTTGCCCTGTACACAGCCAACCATGACTGGATAGATCTCCAGCATCCCATATGGTTCCCTGAGCCCTGCCAGGAGTAATTTGTAAGCACAGAGCTAGAAGTAAAACCCTGAGCCTTCCTGGATGCCCCCACAAATTTAAACTTGCACTCAAGATAAAGCAGTTAAGAGAATAATGATCCAATATATAGAAACAACTCAACTTCAGAACAAATAACAAATAGTACTGTGTCTGTATAGTGAAATATTACTCTTCAATAAACAAGAATAAATCACACATGTAGACAATGTTATAAATAAACCTCAAAATATTGTGTTAAATAAACCACAAAGGACCCTATATTTTCTTTTTCTTTCTTTCTTTTCTTCTTTCTTCTTTCTTTCTTTCTTTCTTTCTTTCTTTCTTTCTTACTTTCTTTCTTTCTTCTTTCTTTCTTTCTTTCTTTCTTTCTTCTTCTTTCTTTTTCTTTTTTCTTCTTTCTTCCTTTTTCTTTCTTCTTTCTTTATTTCTCTCTTTCTCTCTTTCTTTCTTCCTTTCTCTTTCTTTCTTTCTTTCTTTCTTTCTTTCTCTTTCTTTCTTTCTTTCTTCTTTCTTCTTTCTTCTTTCTTTCTCTTTCTTTCTTCTTTCTTCTTTCTTTCTTTCTTTTTCTTTCTTTCTTTCTTTCTTTCTTTCTTTCTTTCTTTCTTTCTTTCTTTCTTTCTTTCTTTCTTTCTTTCTTTCTTTCTTTCTTTCTTTCTTTCTTTCTTTCTTTCTTTCTTCCTTTCTTTTTCTTTCTCACTCTTCCTTCCTTCCTCCCGTCCTTCCTTCCTTCCTTCCTTCTTCTTTTTTTTTTTTTTTTTTTTTTGCCTTTTTGGGCCACACCCAGTGATGCTCAGGGGTTACTCCTGGCTATATGCTCAGAAATCGCTCCTGGCTTGGGGGACCTTGTGGGGTGCTTGGGATCAAACAGCAGTCTGTCCTAGGTTAGGGCATGCAAGGTGAACAACTTACCACTTGTGCCACTGCTCCGGCCCCATTTCTGGTTTATTTTTATATGAAACTAAAATGTTAAAGCTATAGTTGCATAGAGTAGATAGAAGTTAGTCAAGGGTTGAGGGTAGAGAAAATTAATTTCTTTGAAAATTTTCTTGCAAATAGATTTCTTTTAAGATATATGGAAAAATGGGGTGGTGGTGCTATATATATTTTTTGTATGTTTTTTTTTTTTTTTTTTTTGGTTTTTGGGCCACACCCGGTGACGCTCAGGGGTTACTCCTGGCTATGCGCTCAGAAGTCGCTCCTGGCTTGGGGGACCATATGGGACGCCGGGGGATCGAACCGCGGTCCGTCTCCTAGGCTAGCGCAGGTAAGGCTTACCTTACCTCCAGCGCCACCGCCCGGCCCCAGTTTTTTGTATGTTTTGAGACACACCTGAAAGTGCCCAAGACTCACTATGGCTCTAGCCTCAGGGGTCATTCCAGGTGGAGCTTAGGAATTCCAGAAATTGAATCCTGGTTGGCTTCTGCAAAGCAAGACCTACCAACTATTTATATTATCTGATCCCTGAAAATGCTACTATATAATGATTTTAAATATTTATGATGTTGTATGTTGATTAAATACTATAGTAATGCAAATTAATCAAGTTATATATATGAGTACATTTTATAATAACTATTTTATATACTCTTATGCATGCTAGTTCTGTCATTCTCCCTCCTCTTCTGTCCTCACACACACCCCTGACACCCAACATACTGTCTTCCTTTGAGAGATAATGATAATAGATAATTCTAAAATTAATATGGACAATTAACCTATAAAAGACAAAACAGTTATAAAGAAAGCAATGATTGAAGGTTTTTGTGACTTGAAGAATTATCACAAAACTACACTTAAAATGTTTTTGTAAAGCTGAAGGGAAAGTTCTTTAATAACAAAGACGATTTAAAGAAGAAAGGATAGTTTCTTCAACAAATGGTTCAAAAACAAGTATATATCCATACACAAAATCACAGAATAATTTGAGACACAGAGCTCACAGATACAAATTTTGTATCTGTCACTCTTTTTCAACTAATTTCAATCATCATGGTACTCTCCAGATCCATCCACTTAGCAGCAAATTGCATGGTTTTATTTTTTCTTAAAGCTAAGTGGTCTTGGACCCGGAGAGATAGCACAGTGGTGTTTGCCTTGCAAGCAGCCAATCCAAGAACCAAAGGTGGTTGGTTGCGGCTCCCCAAAGGGGACCCCTATTTTGGGGGCCTTATCCTACACTGACCAGCAGTGAGGAAACCTAAGGAGAGTCGCACAACGTGATAGGGTTCGTGCTCTTCTGAGTACCTGTGGAGGCAAAAGTTAGTAATGACTCATGAAACCAAAAGAGGAATCAAGAGCAACTTTATTTCAGGCAGGATGTGATTATATACTTTTTAGTGATGGGGAAGCGGGGGTAGGGCAAGGCATGGCTATCACCAATCATATTTCGCCAGATCAGTCTTTTGCTCACAGCCCTCAGTAGAGCCGGGTGAAGTTAGTGGGGCTGAGTGAAAAAACCACAAATCACGGATGTCACATACACATTTTCAGATGACAGTTACAGATTACCAGAGACCAACAGTTAAATTCTTAAGTAACATGTTGTTCTTTATGCTACTGATGTAAAAGGTTTTGTTACTGGTACTCATAAACCTGTATGACACTATTTCCTTTTTCATGGCCATGATTTCTTGATCACAGTGAGAACTGGCAAGAACTGTTTGTCCCTGACATATTTTTTTAGAGCTGCGTATATCCTGTTGGCCTGTCCTTTGCAGACTTTCTGGTTTCGGTTCCCATTCTTCACAATCAGGCAGGCATGAAGGCAAGCAGGCAATGCATAGCAACACTGGGGGAGTTCAACTCTCCCGGCTCCTCACATCTCCCCCTTTTTTCTTCGCTAAGCAAGAAAGATGAGCTGCCCTTGTGATGCTCAGCGCCTGTAGGGACAGCATTCCTTGAGGTTTCTCCAAGCTTTAGCACAGCGAGAGCCTAGCGACGGACGCTTCTTGCTTAGTTTCTCAAAGACTTCAAACTGTAGCAAGGCAGGAGGTGGGGAGGGAGCCTCTTCAGTTGCAAGTTGTTGATACAAATCGGTGGGATGCTTCTTTGTAGCCTCATCAATCTGCGATTTCACGAAGCTGGTGATGCGGCGGAAGGCCCATGGACCAAAGGATAATAGCAGCATAAGGCCGAGAAAGGGTCCCAGAAAAGCTGGGAGTAAAGTAGTCAACCATGGGGTTGTAGAAAACCAGTTTTTATACCAGCTCTCACTCTGATCAAGCTCCCTACGTCTCTCCTCAAGACTCTTTTCAACTCTTTTAATGCTATCTCTAACCAGACCAGTTTCATCTTTAAATATACAGCATTCTTCTTTTAAGGCGGCGCACATCCCCCCTTCTTTTAGAAAGGCAAGGTTAAGCCCACGGCGGTTCTGGAGGACCATTTAAGCCAAAGAGGCAACAGTTTTCTTAAGATGTTTAAGTCCTTGCTTAAGTTTTCTAATGTCCGCATCTACAGCGTGCTGAAGCTGGTAGAAGGACTCAGATGAGCGGACCATGGAGTAGATACCAGTACCAGCGCCGGCAGCACCAAGTTTGAGCAGCACAGCAATGGTCACAGCAGAAACAGGTTCCCGTTTATGGCGTAGCAAGGAGGAGTTAATGGTGAAGAGGGGAAGATCTTCCATTGGGTGAACAGAGAGGCGAGGCAACAGCAAAACCAGCACACAGTAGTTTTTGTGGGCAAGAAAAATTTCAGGAACCAAGACAGGGGTCAAACCAGTAGAGCAGGAAAATAAGTACCATTGGGGGACAAAACATAGGAGTCGTTATGATTAACAACATAGGTTTGATTACAAACATTAATCAATTGAAGGTGAGGGAGCATTTGGGGTCCCAGAATGCAAAGGCCAACACCCATAACTTGACCCAGAGTTATGCCTTGGCCAGGGTCAAGGTTCCATGCGATGGAGGGCTGATTCTGTAGAGGGATAGGAGCACCAAAAACAGTTACTGCTTTATAAAATGGAGACTGGGAGGAATAGCAAATACAACATTGTTCATATGCAGGGTTAGTAATGGTGGAGGCGGAGGCATTAATCATATCAAGAATAAGCTGTGAGGAGGAAACTGGACCAGAGGGGAGAGTAGGCTGAAAAAAGGTGATAGGTGTAAGAATAGAGTTGGGGGAAGGCATGTGGGTAAGATAGGGTGACCTTGGTTTACAGGCAGAAGACACAGCAATTTATATTATACAAGTTATTTTTGAATACCACGGGAATGCTTTTTGACTTCTGTGAGACTTCAGCATTTAAAAATTTTATAATTAACAATTGCCAATTTTTTTTTTGTTTGTTTTGTTTTTTTTTTTTTTTGTTTTTGGGCCACACCCAGCGGTGCTCAGGGGTTACTCCTGGCTGTCTGCTCAGAAATAGCTCCTGGCAGGCACGGGGGACCATATGGGACTCCGGGATTCGAACCAACCACCTTTGGTCCTGGATCGGCTGCTTGCAAGGCAAACACCGCTGTGCTATCTCTCCGGGCCCAACAATTGCCAATTTTTTAAAAACTTTTAAACTGAACCTAAATGATTTTTTTTAAACTTTTTAGTTATTATTTTAAAGCTAGATGCTTCTTTTTCTAGCCATATATTCATATATTTATGGCCTTAACTTACACATAGCAGGAAAGCTGGGTGATTGCAAAGTTCAGAAATTTTCTAGGGAAAAGTTATTCCCGATGGCCATTGAGAAATTTGGGGTTTACTATCCCCTACACTTTCTGCCATGTGGTTAGAAGGACAAAGCTAGCTTAACACATGATTTTTAGCAGGATGTCACAGTCTATTAGATGACCAGACTGAACCAAGTTGAAAAAAAATTAATTGAAATTTCAAAAATGGATAAGGCTTTAAAAATTGTATTTATCATGAAATGTAGAAATAACAAATAAATAGACAAAACAAAACAACACTAAACACAACATTGTGGCCACTTTCATTCATTACAACACACACATAAACAGACAAAAGGATCGATCCAAAACTTTTTTTTTTTTTTTTTTTTTTTTTTAGAAAAACTTAATGTAGCTGGAGTGGAACTTTGCTGAAAATAAATTTTAAGGTTTAGATTTAGCACAAAACATTTTTTAAAACAATTATAATTTGAAGTTTAAAATATTAAACAAAATGGTTAGTAAGCAGTTAAAAAATTTTTAAGTAAAATGAGCACTGTAGAAGGAGTCTTCATTCTGAAGTATGATATCATTTGCTGTAAATGAATGGGTTTTCTTTAAATTAGTTTCACAGTAGAACAGTAAGACAGCTGCAATAAAGTGTTAAAATTTTTATGATTAAAAAAGAAATAAACAACTGTTTTTACCTTGAAGACTTTAAGTGAATAATTTGTAAAATAATATTATATACCAAATTAACAAAATGTTTAGACATTATAAGATATAGTTAAAGACTTTTGATGCATTTACACACCTAGAACTTAAGACCAAAGTTATATTTGATATTTTTGTTAATTTTCTTATAAAATTTAGTTTTATAATATTACTGATAAAATGAAATATATATTTTTTTATTAATATTATTTGTTCACTTTGACACAAATATACAGTTTTGTATAATGTGCTGACTTTCTGAATACACTTAAAAGGATAGTTATTTCAATGCAAAGGTAAAGAACCATTGCTGTAGCACAAAATTAAAACTAAGGGTATTATGAAGCACACCTGGGTGATAGCTGTGCAATAATATTAACTATATTATTTAAAAAGGCTAATGACATTATTTTCCACATAATTTTTTAAAATACCTTAAAAATTAAAATAAAAATTTTAATAGAAATATAAAAAACTGAAATTCTAATACTTGTTTGTCTGTTTAAATTTTAAAACACCAAAAGGTTTTTCTTTTACTGATAATTTGTTATTACAAGTGACAGAATTATGACCTTGCTCTAAAATTTCTGAGAGGCATGAAAACAGGGAGTGTATTGCTGTTATCTCCATGTTGCTTTTTCTCCCTAGAAAATTTTTTAACCCTTACAGACCTGAATTTAGAAGGTTTTCTAATTTCCAATGTTTTAATAATTACAACACCAAATGCACAAAACTTAATTATACAAATGCTTTTAGAAAAGGCACACTTATGCTGCATAATTTAATTCACAAACTTTACAATTATTTGAGGCCTCTTATGAGACACAACAAAATTCTGACAATTTTTACTATATATTTCACATGAACAGTTTCTGAATTCTTTTAATTCTACCAACTGTGGTCTTTATCTTAGAAAAACATTTTAAGGCTGCAATACTACCCTAAGGGAAGGGGGGGGGGTTCCACCCTGCTCGCTGATTGCTGAAGTGGCAGCCTGGCCAGGAGGGTGGGGGAAAGCAGCAACAGTTTGTTGCCGCGTGTGGGGGAGCTGCTGGAACGCTGGCTCTGGGGAGCGACTTCCAGGCATGGAGGGCAGCAAGAGCCATGTTGGCAAGCTGGGACCTGGAAAGTGTGTGCTGTGCCTTTAAGGTATGAAAAGGGGCGAGGCCAGCTATAGGAGCGTAGAGATCAGACAGGGTCTTGACCCCTGTTAGGACAATTAGGGGAGGGAGCCGGATTCTGGCCATCCTAACCATAATTTATGGAGGCCAGGTCGGTGGCTGCAGCCGGCGCCAGCTTCCTTAACAGCACGGGCCTGAGCGCGAGTCTGGGGTCTGGTGGGTGTGTGAATGGGGGCAGACGGGGCGGACGCAGGCTCATCGAAAAAGGGGAACAAATATTTGGGAGAGGAATGACCAGCCCGAAGTTGGGCGATCTGGTGTTCAAGGTTAAGGATTTCTTTAAGATTATGAATTTGGTGTTGAAGAGGGCTGGAGGGGGCGGGGATAGAGGAAGCTGAGAGAGGAGCAGGCAGGTTGTAGGGAGGGGGCGTGAGGTCCAAAAGGACGAAAGGTGGTCCGAAGGACGAGAGGCCAAAAGGCGGGGGTCGCCTGGGAGAGAGACTAAGAAGTCACCCTGAGAGATGCATGCATGAAATTCTGAACGCGTCTGCGCAAGGGAAACTCACCCTTCACGGAAAGAAAAGGGAGACGCGGAGAATTCCCGGGAACGACCGGCGACGAGGGAGAAGAGCAGGAAAACCACGTTTGGGCGCCAGAATGCGGCTCCCCAAAGGGGACCCCTATTTTGGGGGCCTTATCCTACACTGACCAGCAGTGAGGAAACCTAAGGAGAGTCGCACAACGTGATAGGGTTCGTGCTCTTCTGAGTACCTGTGGAGGCAAAAGTTAGTAATGACTCATGAAACCAAAAGAGGAATCAAGAGCAACTTTATTTCAGGCAGGATGTGATTATATACTTTTTAGTGATGGGGAAGCGGGGGTAGGGCAAGGCATGGCTATCACCAATCATATTTCGCCAGATCAGTCTTTTGCTCACAGCCCTCAGTAGAGCCGGGTGAAGTTAGTGGGGCTGAGTGAAAAAACCACAAATCACGGATGTCACATACACATTTTCAGATGACAGTTACAGATTACCAGAGACCAACAGTTAAATTCTTAAGTAACATGTTGTTCTTTATGCTACTGATGTAAAAGGTTTTGTTACTGGTACTCATAAACCTGTATGACACTATTTCCTTTTTCATGGCCATGATTTCTTGATCACAGTGAGAACTGGCAAGAACTGTTTGTCCCTGACATATTTTTTTAGAGCTGCGTATATCCTGTTGGCCTGTCCTTTGCAGACTTTCTGGTTTCGGTTCCCATTCTTCACAATCAGGCAGGCATGAAGGCAAGCAGGCAATGCATAGCAACACTGGGGGAGTTCAACTCTCCCGGCTCCTCACAGTTGGTTTGAATCCCGGTATCCCATATGGTCCCCGGTGCTTGCCAGGAGCTATTTCTGAGCAGACAGCCAGGAGTAACCCCTGAGCATCACCAGGTGTGGCCCAAAAACCAAAAAAAAAAAAAAAAAAGCTAAGTGGTCTTACCTGGTGTATATGTCACTAGATTTTTCTCATATTCCTGTTATATTTTTACTTTATATTTAGGTCTATGAAATATTGGTTTTTAGATTAAGTTTGAATTAATTTTGTGGAAGTTATGAGGTTTGTGTCTCAGCTCATTCTGGTCTTCTAATCACTTCTGATCACAAGCTTGGAGTGAATTCTAAGCTCTGTTGGGTGTGTGGCCCCCAAAATAAAATAATGAAATAATAATAATCACTTTTAATATCATTACATAAAGAAATGATCATATTTTGACATTTTGGGTCAAAATAAATACTGCATTTTACCTATTATTTGGGTGGGGTTGGTTTTGTTTTAAATGTGCCTACTAGGACAGCACAATGACAACTATGCCTTTGCAGTCTATTTCTACTGTTTACCACAGCTCTAGATCCTAATAATTGACTAAACTATCTCAATCTACTATAATTGTGTAATTTTTAATTTTGGTGACAAATTTAAGAGCATTTAGGAGATGCCAGATGTATGGTAAGACACAAGTTGGGAGAATTATGAATGACATATTATAGAAGAAGCAAGAACAAAAACTTTTAGTAGGGATAAAGCAATGATAAAAGTTGAACTAAAAGTGTCTTTCCAGCTGAGTATATACAACAGCCATGTATTTAAAATTTTATAAATATATATCAACAAATGACTTTCCTTAAATATATGAATGACATTATTTCCCCTCAGAAACTGAGTCGGAGAGTGGAGTCACTTGCCTCAGTTTTTTCCACTTATAAGCAGCCAGTCTTTCAACTCCAAGGTGAGGATTTTATCTGCTATATCATATTTGCTTTGAGAAATTTGGAAGCAATTTCAAAGCTAAAGATAAAATTTACATGAGACAGAGGCAGGAGGGCCTGCTTTCATGGGTTCACAACATGTATTGAGTTATGGCTTATAATCAGTCATGGGAGAAATAAAATAGAGAAATTGGCAAATATTACAAAAGATGGCTTTTCCCACCAAAAGCTTTTAAATATTTAATTAGAACCATGGTTTATAAAGTTATTGGTAGTGAAATTTTAGACATAATATTTCAGCACCAACTCACCACTAAGTGTCAATTCCAAACACCAGTGCTCCCATAGTCTGTCTTCCACCCACCCCCCTACTAACTTCCTGCACCTGCTGGTTGCCAACTATATTAAAGTTCAGTGATTTCGATTTAGATCTCCTGTTTTCAGTGTTGTTGTATCTGTGTTTTGGATATATAGTTATACCATTCTCCCGCTCTCTAATAAAACCAAAGCCCAGATCGCTGGTCCCCCATTACTTCCCTTTCTCATTTTCTTCCTTTCTGCTTTAAGTCCTTTTCCTCCCTAGACTCTGCAATCAAGGGTTATCTAGGCATCTACCTTTTACTGCATTAAATTTCCAAATTCAAGCATTTCAGATACCACCGATAAGTGAGAGATCATCCTGTTTGTCTTTTGTCTTCTGGCTTACTTCATTCAACATGATATCTTTCAGTTCCAACCAAGTTGCAGCACATTGCATAATTTTATCATTTCTTGCAACTGAATAGTCTTTAATTGTGTATGTGTACTATACCTTCATAATCTATTCATCTGTCATTGGTCATTTAGTTCGATTCCATCTCTTAGCTAAAGTACTCAATGCAACAATGAATAATAGTGTGCATATGTCCTTTTGAATGAATGCATTTAACTTGTAGGAATAGATACTCAAAAGTGGAATTGCTAGGTCATATAGCAGCTCAATTCTAAGTTTACTGAGGACTCTCCATACCGTTTTCAACAGGGATTGAATCAGACAACATTCCAACCAGAAGTAGATGAGAGTTCCTTTTCTACCAAATACCTGCCAAAGGAGATTGTTACTACTATTTTTTGATGTTTCATTCTCACTAATGTGAAAGGGTATCGCATTGTTGTCTTGATTTGGATTTTCCTAGTGATAAGAGATGTTGAGCACTTTTTTATTTAAAAGCCTCCTCCTTAGTATACCATCGGATGGACAGTATAGAATACTGACTCACAGAGTTTGAGATGCCTCTGACTATAGAATCTGTTAAAGCCCTAGCTTAGTCTAACTGTGTATACTCAGGCAAATCACAGAACTTCTCTAGTCTCAGTACTTTTAAATATGAGCAGGAACACTTCCATTCCCAATATACAATAGATGCCAAACCTCAAAATCTAGAAACGGAGAGTCTTGATTTTCCATCTCATATAGCTATTTGGTGGGAGCTTGGGGTTTCCTAAACTTTCTCCTTAGCTGTTACAAAGGGTTAATAACAAAGAATAGTCCCAAAGGCAGTTGTTTATTGGACTCATATCTATAGATATTTACTATCTTGAACTGAAAGTGAGATGTTAGGTATGTTTATCCATTCAAAATAAATGCACGTTAACCTAAATATTTTATTTTATGAAAAATAAATCTATTCCATAAAACAAAGTTTATCAAAATGGTGTCATTGTGTTGCATATTTACAAATAATGTTTCATATCTGTCTTAATAAAAGACAACCTGTGGGTTTATGTCTCTTTCAGCAATTTGTTTCAAAATTATACAGTATGCTTCTGAAAAACTCCACTGTATATAGTGAAAGAACAAGTGAAAAATGGCCAGTACTGTTCATGGTATCATTATAAAGATTCTTTGAACCTCAGTGAATCCATGAAAAACTCTCAGAGAATACCAGGACTCCTTAACTGCACTTTCAGAACTGCTGGCCTAATACAAATCACTCAATGGCTTTTTGACATTTTTACTCAGACTCCAATCCCCATTGGTTATAGGAAGAGATAAATGAAAGAACATACTTTTTAAAAGACTTTAAAATGACAAAGAGCTTCTAGTATGGAAAACTCAAACTTGATAAATTGTGCCTGCTTTTGAGTATGCAGCCTCTTTCTTCCCTCCCCCCAAAAAAATTCTTAAATGAATGTATCTGAAATCTACTATTTAATGCCTCAGAATGGAATCAGTCCTCAAAATAATTAAGGAAGTAAGAACAGAGAATAGGAAGAAAGAAAATAGAAGATGAAGAAAGGAAGAGAAGGAAGCAAGAAGAAAGAGAGGGAAGTATAAAGGAAGAAAGTTAAGAAAGGACGAGAGGTAAAGGAGGCAGACTACCTTCTTTCAAAGACTTCTTAAAGTTCTAGTTCTTAATAAATACTAAAATTAGCAGGAAATAGAAGTTTTAGTAAGTAACTCAAGAGTGTGCAATCACCAAAGCAATATATAGTACTCAGCAAGGAGGTAAATCAGATCTGTCCAGTACCCACAGTCCTATCCTGACAATTTCAGTTGTCCTCCCAGTGAGAACAGGTGGAAAGAAAGAAACAAAAATATTCTCAGCACAAAGTTTTCTTTTTTTTCTTTTTTTTTTTTTTTTTTGGTTTTTGGTTTTTGGGCCACACCCAGTGATGCTCAGGGGTTACTCCCAGCTGTCTGCTCAGAAATAGCTCCTGGCAGGCACGGGGGACCATATGGGACACCGGGATTTGAACCAACCACCTTTGGTCCTGGATCTGCTGCTTGCAAGGCAAATGCGCTGTGCTATCTCTCCGGGCCCATCAGCACAAAGTTTTCAACATGAAAGCTGCTCTACGTTTCAAGAGAGGAAAAGAATTGTCCTGCATAATTCAGAATTCAGTTTCAACTGGCTGAAGGGAAAAAAAATAACTGAATTTATCCAACTCCATCCTCATAAAGATAGAGTTTTATCTTCTTTTTCTCTCCTTACCTCATCCTCCTCTTCTCTTCTTTATCTAGTGTCTCTCTACCACATTACCTGAGAAATTGCTTTTGCTTTTACCTAGGAGGAAGCTTCTCTGGGTGGTTTCTTACTGCAGGAAGTTCCAAGAGAAAGTGCTTTTCAAGCAACCCAAACACAGTCTTAGTTTACATCTCCTTTGCCTACCTGTATTCCTCCTAAATATAATAAATGGTGCTGAATTAAATTAACTGTGAAGATTCAAATATGTTTCAAACTGCCTGAGGCTTATTGTTTTTGAAATAATTGACTGTCGTATTAAAATATAAATAAAGTACACTAATAGGCTACTATACATGGAATTATTTGTGTTATTTATCCAAACCAATGCATAGGAATATCTCTCGCTCTAATCTGTAGAAGCATATTAGCCAAGTTTGTTAGGAAGGTGTGTTGATCACTCTCTGTCTAACAGGAGAAAAGCCAAAATGTATTTTGTGTATATGTTACTTTGTACCTTTAAGAGAGCCTTTCTATTTTATCTAAATGTACTATGATGGGAACAGAGTTGGGACAGTACAGTAGTCAGTACAGTAGTTAAGGCATTTGCCTTGCACAGGTTGACCCAGATTGAATCTCCAGAACCAAATCTTGTTCTTGGAGCACAGCACAGAGCCAGGAATAAGCACCGAGCACCACTGGTTGTAACTCCAAAATTAATTAAATCAATAAGGTGAGATGTACTGTATTGGACAGTCAGGAGTCTGGTAAAATGTCTGAATAAAGCTAGAAGGCACAGGAATATGCTGAAAATAGAAGTATCACAGTAACATTCCATAGCCTTGCTCAGCACAAAGTTAGAGTTTTCACAGCTGGCTCATTCTAAAAATCATTCCAGATTAAATGAACATCATATTTTTAAACAGAAAAATAAAGGGAGGAAAGAAAGATCTTTTTGTAAAGGGAAAAGCAAAATACCTGATGATTAAAAGAAAAACTTTCATCCCTAAACATTTAATGTACACATGTATATACACATGTGCACACAGATGTGAACAGATCAACAGAAAAGCAATAAAGCACATCTACTTCGATCCACACCACCGACAGCTGCTACTTCGAGAGTCTGACAAAATGATCCTTTGTGCAGGAAGGCCACTTTCTTTACTCTCAGACATAGTCTTTTTTTTTTTTTAATTTGGATAGTGATTTTAGAAAGATTGCTGTTTTTATTTACTCTTCAATTAATCATGCTCAACTGTAAACAGTCTATTTTAGTTTTGCTGACAATTGTCCACTTGTCGACATCTCACTCAAGTATCTCCAGCATCTGGCTACTGCAGAAAACCTCTCCATCGAAATGAATGTTTGTCTCTGTAAACTCAGGAATTCATTGCTTTCTCTGACCATCAACAATCAGATTACATTGGAAAAAGAAAGTCGCCTAAGTATCTCATTAAGGATGTATATGAACAGTTAGTAAAGGGTTTACTGGATTTCTTTTCATTCTATATAGCAAAATAAAAGAGGAGAGTGATTTCAACTTCAGAAGGGAGGTGTCCTGTAACCTTAGATATGCTTACATACCACTAGGCATGAAATGACAGCTCTAGAAATTACTGAGCAATCTCTCCTTAGGAACAAGTAAACTCTTGATTTATGGGAGAAGCACGAATGAGATTTGAGAGTTGTAAAACTTTACATGGCCCTTAAACCTTCTTCCTTTGAGAGGGCCTTTTCTTTCCTTTAAAATGTGGGGACAACACAGAGTAAAATCTCTGCCCATGGTTAATATTTTGTCAATAATAGAGCTCCTATGGTGGGGGGCGCAAGAAGAGAGAGAAAATTCAAGCGAGCACTCAAGCTATCCATTTTGTTCTTTCAGAAAATAAGAAAAAAAAAGTCATGGATCCTTGGGATGGGGGATGGAGGTAGTCAAGGGGCGATAAGAGGGGATGGGAACTGGGAGCTCTGAGGATCCAGTTAGTTCCTCAGGAGAATGAATGGGCTGTTTGCCCACATTCTACATTGCACACACTTCACAGCCCTGGAGATTCTTTCCATTGGGGTCCCTTCCTGGATGCTGGTTCAGACAGAAGCATGATAGCGAGCAAACAAGGACGTAGCAGAGTGGAGAAACTCAGTTCCGTTTAGCCAGACTTTTACAGCAAATCCAGAGAATTGAACCTGCTTGGACAGGAAAATTGAGGATCCCAGAAGATTAGATTCACCCTACCTAGCTCAGAAGGTGGTGGAGACAGTGGAGGTGGAGGGAAGACTAGAAAGGGGTCGTGTTCTCTCCCTTCAGACGCCAAAGATCCATCCAACCTCCAGTAATTGATTTTAATGAGGGGTGGGGGTCCACATTAAGGATTGCCCGGGGTCGTCTGCCCCTGGGGGGCGTCTAGGTTTCCACTTCCTGACCAGCTTGTCACCGCTCTGGATATTCTCCATATTCGGTTATGTTTGGGGCACTGACAGGTCGAGGAAACTACCTTTCTCCCCTTCCTGGCTACAATGACCCACGTCTTACCTGGTAATTTATGCGCAATTAATTGAGATATCTCTTATACTTGATGTGCTGCAAAATTAATGCCTAATTTATGTAATTAGTCAATTAACTCTAATTCCAGCATATGTTTCCAATGCCCAGAGGTGTACTGTTTCCCAGGTACTTATTTTGATGTCACGAAATGCAACTAATTAATTTTACATGCATATTAATTTGGGATCTCTTTCGCGGTTCCCTTTGTGCACGTAATTTTAATATTTGTCTTTCCAGCCTTTGGGGGCTGGGTGGGGGAGGTGTAGGTGGGCGGGGAGGCAGGAGCTCAAGAGGCAAGCTCGCAGCAGGGTCTCAGATCCTGGCAGGGGCATGGGTGGCCAGGGCCGAGGGTATCCAGCAAGCTTTTAAAGACCGTGACCGACAATGTCATCACCAAGTGCATTTTTGCAGGTGCTTTTGGGAATCGAGGAGCGTTAGGGCTTGGAGACTGAACCTTCATTTTCTCCCATCGCTCACAGTAGCCCGGGACAAACCGTTCTCTGCGCCCAGTCTGAGAATCAGAGAGGGGCTTTCGCTGCTGCTAAATTGCTACTTGGCGTCCAGGAGGACTCAAATTTCCTGGCCAATCCCGGGAGGCAGAACACTGAATGGGCTACTCGGTGGAAGTGGATCTATGCGACAGACACTAGGCTGAGCGTGGGCATCTGCTCAGAGCTGCTGCCCGCATGCAAAAGGAACTTTGAACTACACTTCCATTTCGGCCTAAAGAAGCCGAATTTCATCTTCTAAGTGCCGGGAAGCAAAAGACGAAACAGGGAGAAAGTTTACTTTCCAAGTTATTGGGTGGCACATTAAAACTTTTATTCTTTTTGGACAAATTAATGAGCAATTTAATTAATAAAATCAGAGAGTCGTGTAAGTGCTATGATAATGAAGTTAAATGAGTGCACGGTAAAATATTCACTAATCCAGAGCATTGCCAAATACACCCCCCTCCCCTTAATTCTGCTTACCACTAAAAGGGTTTTGAGCACCATAATGAGATGCCTCTGTCTGCTAATTAATTGACACGCTCCTGAATATTCATATAAGCTAGCACCAATACGTTCCTAATTGCACCGTGGAATAGATCTCAGAGGAAAGTAAATCGCCATAGACTTAATTAAAATAATGTATTCCAGATCCAGGACGGGGAAAAGATGAGACATTTGCCTTCCAGCGCTCTAAGAGAGTGGCACCTGGTTGGCGGAGGGGCAAGATATCAAAAGGCGGAGCCCAGTCTCAAATCAGAGGCTTGGAGCGCGCGGGGAAGGCCTTGGGCTCCCTGTCGAGCGATGTCCAAACCCGAAGGTTGAGAAGGCGCTGGGTCCCCAAGAGCCGACGTGCTGACTGAACTTCCTGAGGTCGCCCTCTTTGAAGAAGAGGCTCGGGGGACAATATAGACCACACTAAAATCCAGCGCCCACTTTCATCTTCTCTCTGCCCTTCCACCCCCCAGACTGCAAAAAGCACTCGGGGCAAAAGTCGTCGATGGGGAATTTGCCCAAGAGGGCAACTTTTCCGAAAGGTAGTCTAAGGTACCATCATCCTCAATGTCCCAGTTGCAAGCAGAGAAGCGAGCAGTCCCGGACACTTATCTTCTGGTGGAAGAGCGACAGAAAAAGGAAAACACTGGGTTTCAAGGACACCCGTCCCTCTCCCCCTGCACGCGCCCCCCGCGCACAAAAACAGGACGCGGAGGTCTTGCGCGCGCAATCGACTTTATTGGCGTGTCCAGAGCGCGGACGATGCCTCCTCCGCCCAGCTCACCTTGGTCGTGTTGTGACCCAGCTGGGTTTAGGACCATTAGATGTCCACCTCAATTAGATGGCAAAAGTCACACCAGTGAATTCAATACTCCTGATTTAGGAAGACGGAGTTACCACCTTCCCCTCCACCCTTCTTAAAAAAAAAAAAAAAAAAGCACCACAGGTTAGAAACGAAAAAGAGTTTATTTGAAGACATACAAATGCATATTTATAATACACATGTAGGCATTAACAATGTAAATTACACCGCCAGCAGTTGCTGGTTGTTTATTCATTAGATCTTTAGAAAATCTACATTGCCTCCAGACAGCGCGATGATAATGTGAAATACACAAGCAGTTTACATAACCAACTTCCACGCCGGCTCCATGCGCAGCATCTCTGAGTCATCAACAGGTCGCGGGGACGTGGACGCCAAAGGGGGGGGAAGAAAATAAACCCCAACTCTCCAAAATCGAAGTTTCAGGTTGACAAAGCTCTGGACAGCCTCGTAAGCCCCTGGCTCCTCTGTTCTTTGGGCAAAAGACAAGCAGAATGGACAAGATTTTTCCACCCTATTTGAGTGTGGCTTTTTTCTTTTTCTTTTTTTTTTCTTCCCCCACCCTCAGTCAAAGAAAATAGAAGGAAATGGAAAGGGCGCCTGGAACGGAAAGCTTGGCCACCTCTTCCAGTACAGGGTTTTCCGCATCTTAGGAGTTCTAGATGCTTAAAGAAACGCAGTGGGATCATTAGACCCGGACACTGAGCAAAGGCAGCTCGCCTTGGTCCAGGGGAATTATCAAAGTCGCCAAATGGATGACAGGGACCATCCTAAAGAAAAGCCTTCTATCCCCTCCAAACACACACACACACACACACACACACACACACACACACACGCGCGCGCGCGCGCGCGCGCGCGCTTGCCTCTGAATTGCCAGCTTTTTTTTTTCTTTGCAAATTATTATATGATCTGTGGTTCGGGATATTTCCAAATGATAGAGTGAAACGGTAGAACCTGGAGGTTAAGTCTATGTGTTCGCTCAGGTTTTGCTCCTAATAAAATATTGGGATTAACAAGTGTGGGTGGTGAATTGTGCCAGTCCTGAGTGTCAGTGTCAAAGGCGCTGAAACATGACAGGACATTACGAAGGCTGGAATAAGCCCAGGAATTCGGGTTCCCACCTGTAGCGTCCACACACCGCCTGTTCCACTCTTTCCTGGCGCGCCCGCATAGTCTCTAAGCTGAACCCCAACATTTCCAAGGGGTTGAGAAGGCAGCTGATCTTCGGGCCTGGAAATCCTCGGCGGGTCTTACAAGAGACCCGCTTGTAAAAGGAAAGGAAAACTAAAGAAGGTAGACGCGTACTAGTCTATTTCGGGGTCTCAAATCTCGGGGTCCTTCCATGACTGTTGTCATTCACCAGCAACCCCCTTAAGACTTAGCAAACTGGGGCCTGAGCAACTGGCAGTAC
Organism: Suncus etruscus; assembly: GCF_024139225.1. Lineage (NCBI taxonomy): Eukaryota > Metazoa > Chordata > Mammalia > Eulipotyphla > Soricidae > Suncus > Suncus etruscus. The sequence goes on from NC_064852.1 coordinate 28,955,408, forward strand.
CCAGGACATGGCGCGAGTCGGGAGGTCGTGCCCCCAAGGAACGAGGAGCCAAGTCCTGTGGCCTGTGGGGTCCGCCTGTGGGGACCCGCCGCTGCTCTGGACAGCAAAACTGGAGCCCCGCCTTGAGCCGTGCTCGGCTGCTGGAGGCCAGTGAGGTTCGACCGCTGGCTTTCTTTTCTTTCTTTCTTTCTTTCTTTTCTAGCCCTGCTTTGTGGGTGGCAGCTCAGCCAGGGGTGCACGAAGACAACAACAAAAAAAAAGGGGGGAAGGAGAGGGAGAGAGAGAGAGAGAGAGAGAGAGAGAGAGAGAGAGAGAGAGAGAGAGAGAGAGAGAGAGAGAGAGAGAGAGAGCGCAAATAGTTTGCACCACCCCAGGCGCACAGCCAGTTATTATACCTAAAAGACTTTCGTGGTCTCCTGGTCTCCAGTAAAACCTGCTCCTGCTATTAAGAAAACACATACTACACACCTCCGCCCTGCTAAGCTCTTCTGGTCATCCTGAGCAAACAAAGCAGAACAGGGGTTTTAAATCTAGATACCTACAGATTATCCAGTTTCTAAACAAATGCAAAATCAAGAATGCACTAACAAATATTATGGATTCAAAAACAGTCCTCATTTCATGGATCTGCAGAGCTCCCCAGAATGAGTTCTAATCAAATTTATGAGCAAAGTACATTTACCAATTGCCTAGGCTTAACCTTAATCTTCTATTACAATCGGTACCTTTTCTTTCTGGATAACATATTCAAGAGAGGTTATAACAATTTCCCCACTATTTTGGAAACTTTGAATTACTTGATAAAGCTAAAAAAATCACCGTCCTTTTTTCTGGTTTTATTAACTCCTCCCTCTACCCCCCTCAAAAAAAAAAGAGAGAAAGAGAGAGAGAGTGAGAAAATGAAGCATGGATGCCAACCCAGCAATTCTAATTTTTCCCTTTAAAACCCGAGCAAGTAAGTAATTCCTGACAAAGAAAATTAATATGAGAAGTATATGGGTGATTTTCTCCCCCTCTACCTTTAAGAAAAAGATCCTTTGCTCCACCCCGCTATTAAACAAAACACAATACTCTTTTCTGGGTGGTACTGCACAGAAGTTGATTCAGTTTTGACAATGTTGTTTAGCTATCATTTGCTATTTTGAATGAATGGGAGAGATTCGGGACCCCCCCTCTCTTTTTACAACATTTGTTTCCTATTATGGAGAGGCGCGGCAGTTGAGGGCAGACATGTGAAAGTGGCTGTTTGATTCTCTTTTTCATCCCCCTGACCCTGCCTTTGTCCCTCCTCACCCTGGGAATGTCACGCCTCACTACTTCACTTTGAGATGCTCGAGAAAGTGGCTTTGTTATTCCCTTTTAGACATACACGAAATTGTTCTCATTCCCCCCGCTGTAAAAGATACTTCACATCAGGACCCGGTTCACAAGTGCAATGCAATTTGGCTTAGTCCAACCTTTGTTCTGCTTGTACAAATGAGGGAACAGTGCACGCATTATACAGTTGATCTACTGCTGTCTTAACCCCAGAGTTAGGGGCTGGGAGAAAAGCAAGTTAATCCCTTCAATACCAAGGTGGCTTTAGCAATATTTCCTCCAATAATAATCATAGATTTGAACTGCTTTCTTCTATTTCACACAGAGCAGAATTTACGGGAATAGGGAGAGCAATAACGGAAAAAATATATATCCTTCTATCAATCTCCTGCAGATAACTTTCCAGGCAAATACATTTGTGTGATGAGTAATGCCAAGTTAAAACTCCACAATTATTTGCGCCAAGAAGGGATTCGGTTTAACAAGGCTTTAAAGCGTAGGAATCCCATAGCAAAACACAGAAAGCAAAAACCAAATGGCATTTAGCAAGCTGATTCTAAAGAGGGCATTACTGAGAGCAAGGCAAAAGTTGTTTTCATAAGCTCAGGGAGGGCTGGGGGTAGGCAGGATAGGGGTCAAACTGAAAGGTACCTACCCCTGGCTCCTATTTGTTAGAGGAGAAACAGCCTTCCCTCACACTCCAAATACCTGCAGCTGCTTGGGAAATGGCACTAAGCTGTGTGTAGGGAGTTGATACTCCAGGTCTCTCTACCGCAGAAAAAAAAAACCCTAAAGTTCAGTTGCTCCAGCACTAGCTAAAGAGAGACCCCAGACACCACCAGGTGGCAGGGCCTAAGGAGATGCATCTCTACATCAGAATGCCATAGACTAAAGAAGAGGGTAAAACTTGATAGGAGAAGACCTTGCCTTTCTTCCTACCCAGCAAGATTGCACAGAGAGAAAACTGATTTCCGGCCACCAGAAGTTTCTGTTCGCCCTCTATGTTAAGAGTTACGGTCTGAGCACCTCATAAGCCAACCATAACCTTCCCATACTACAGAATTCCTTTCTACCAGTTAGGGTGGGGGCGTGAAGAAGACACCCGATCTTTTACCCGGCTAGGAGATGGGGTGCGGGCAAGCAGGAGAGGGGGGAGTGTGCTGAGGTCTCTTTAGCCCTGGTTGGCCATGGGCATCGAAGCACAATACATGTGTCCCCTCCCCTTGATCTCTTTCCACTGCGGTTGAGTTCCCGCCAGACTTGATGCAGGTGGTCGATGCTTAGCAAAAGAGCGAATCTGGTCTTTGGGTTTCCCTGGCCGGGGCCCAACTGGGTATAAGTTCCTGGAACGGCGGCCCTAAAAGGGGGGCACCGACCAGCGGTCCTAGAACTGGCACTGCTCCTCTCTGAACCCCCGGAATCCCTGGATTTCGAATGCAAGCGACGACGAGCCGTGGCAGCAAGCGAGGGTCCAGGCTAGAGAGGCGCGTTGTCCTCGAAATAGCTTCCAAGACACTCGGGCTATCCTTTATTTATTTATTTTTCATGGACCACTGACAGGCGCGGGGAGTTTGTTTTAGCGCTGAATATCCCGGGAACTAAATCCTTTTGAAAGGAATGCTAAATCGTTGCATGCACCAAAGTGCTGCTTTGACCAAGAGTGACAGAGGGCACAAAGCGGTCCGGGACTAAGGCGCGCGGCTTCCCAGGAGAGCTAGGGTGGGAGGTAGAGGGATGTGGAAGCGGGCAAAAAATCAGGTAGCGCCCTGGAAATTTTAGAGTAAGCCCCAGATTCTATTCTGCAAGGGGTCGACCTCCAGGAGAGTGCGGTCCCACGCACCAGCCTCCCAAAGGGCAGCGAAGGTGAAAGGGATGGTCTGGGATTCGTTTTGGAGCGTAGTGAAGCGAGCGTGGGACCTTGTTGGGAAGTGGGAAAGAGAGGGATCCTCCAGCCGGGTGGGGGAAAGGCCAGGGCAGTGGAGGGAGACCTGGCTGGAGAGGAGGCTGGGGGAAGAGGAGAAACGGGCTCTTCCCAGATAACTGCAGGCACCGCAGAGTCCACTTTCCAAGTCCGGAAGGCGGGGATTGTTTTTTTGGCGCCTTCCCAAACTGCCGTTTACGCCCCCCCATCCACCTCCCGTCGAGGTGGGTAAATATTAACAAACCAGGGCTCATGACTTTCTGGAGTGGACGGAGGGGCCGGCCCCCCGCTCCGGTGGGGTTTCATCTGGACCCCCCCCCAACAACCCCCACCACCCCTTGCCCCCGAGTTCATGCACACACACACCTGCTTGACAACAGAAGGGATCAAAATCAATATTGTATTTGTCACCCCTCGGTCTCCTTTTTACTCCCTCGGCAGCCCGGGTGCCACTGAAGCGAATTGTGGATTTATGGAGGGAAATTAGCATAAATTATTACGAAATCTGCAGCCGTGTGTGGTCCAGCTTGTGGGAAAAGAGGCTATTGCGAACTCTCCAAGCAGAAAGGTGGTCGGCGGCGGGCTTCGGTGGAGGGATGAATGGCTCTTGCAGGAAAGAGATTTCCATTTGGTTTGCACACTGATATAATTGACTTATGTGTATTTTATACAGTTTTCCCAACAACTCCTTAAGCCTCTTGGTAGGCTCTGCCCTCTCCCCCAAAGCTCTGTTCAATAGACTCTGCTGCACTTTTCAAGATATCTGGAAAATGCTCTTTTCCTCCTCTTCTAATAAAACCAGTCTTAAAATGCTGCTTCACACACACACACACACACACACACACACACACACACACACACCACTACACATATCCACTTAAGCAAACAAACAAAGTCCTTCTGACTTTGGAGAGTTTCAGCAGCTAACAGGATGCAATTTATTGCACACAAAAATAAATAAATAAATAAAAATTAAAATTAAAAGGAGCACTGGCAACTTCTTATCCAAGCAAACTTGATGCTCTTAGGTTTGATGTTCTGGAACTGTGGCCAGTGAGGATATTTCATCCTCACCTTCTCCAAACTTCAAAGATTCAGGCAAGAATTTCTACTAGTATCCTCACAAGTCTCAAACCTGATGGTGAGGATTTTCCCAGGGAGGTGGACAAAGATTTATTTCAACTTGGATTTCTTTCTTTTTTTTTTTAATCCAAACGTTTCCACTCTTGGAATTTTGTTCCTCTTCTGTTTACTCTGAGCAGTTATTTCAACAGCCACACAAATGCCCCAACAAAACATCAATTGTTAAAACAAGAACACATTTCTCTCCAGCTTCCACAATGATCCCACTAGGTACCCCCAGAAAAAAAGATTTTCCTGCCTATCTGGGGAAACCGAGGTTTTTCACTACCACGTCTCATCCCAAAGGCGACCTTCTGGTTTATCTGTCTTAATACTTATCAGTTTTTATAGCAATATGCACATATTAACCAGAATGATCAGATCCACCAACCCCCTACAGACTTCTCAACTGGGATTCCCTTCCTTTCTGGGCATGCTCCAGTTTTACCACCCTGGAGCTCTTTTCTATTTTGGTGGAAAGTTATGAGTCTTAGCAGACTTAAGCCCTCTGGGCCTACTATACCTTATCAAGTGTCCCTCCAACCTCCCAGGGTCCTAGGTTCTCTCACCCCAGACCCTCAAATCTGAACCTGCCTAGCATTCCCATGGCCACACCTATTGATTCGCTGGCTGCCTAGGGCCTTGGTTTGGCAGACACAGTGCCCAGTCCAAAATGTACGTCCTGCCCTAGGTCTCCAGCCCCTTCCTGAGCCATCGCCTTTGAGACAGGTCAGCATCCGCCCCCATCCCCTCCTCCTGCTTATTTTTCTCCCCGAATTAAGAAGGTGACATTATTCTTTGCTTCAAGCACTTCTGTTAATATTGGAAAACGTGCGCTTGCATCTCAAGCGAGGCAGCCCAGGCGCGAGAACCATTTCATATTAATGAAATTGTTTAATCTCCTAAATTCACCGTGTTTAAGTTACGTTTTGGTGAGTTATTGACTCCCCCCCCCAACAACTGTTTAATGGAAGGGTGGTGTGTGTGTGTGTGTGCGTGTGTGTGTGCATATGTGTGTGACGTTTGCTGCGAATCCCACAACTGCATTGATTCTCACTAAAAGATTCTGAAACTTTCATCGCTCCCGCAATGCCTCCTCCCCTCCCCGCCTCCTGCTCCTCACGGGAGGGGGGGGGCGAGAAAAGTTTCCACATTTCCGGTGTGCAGATCTTTCTTTGTGGAGTGTTGGGATAGTGAGCTTTTAACAAGGCAGTAAAAAAATTTCTTTGTAAAACCATCAAATACTGGAATGTGAAAAACCCGGGGAGGAGTTGGGTGGGGTTTAAGGGGGGGGGGGGTCGTCTAAGGCATCTATTCTTTAGAACGCGTTCGGACAGGAGGGGGAAGACTCACCATTTCATTGCAATTAAAGGATGATGACCAAGACGACTTGTTATTATCATCAATTGAACCTCCCGAGACAAATCTTAAATCGAAGAAAACCTTCCTTCCTCACGTACTGGACTGACATCCCCCCTCCCCCCAAGACAACTGCCATATTACTAGAAAAGTCTTAGGGGGAAACTAGTTTAGAAGGGCCACGGGTAGTTGTTGTTGTTGTTGTTGTTGTTGTTTGCCAGGCTCCCTCTAAAAACTTCCATGCAAGCTCTTCAAGTTTCCTGACTCTTAAAGTTTCAAATCACGCATTTGGAGAGAGGAAGCTAGACCCTGCGCTTTTCCCCGGGAATGTAGGCCTTCCCGGTCCGTCCCGCGTTTGTCCCGCACACCCAAAGCCTTCACCCAGCATTTAATCCAATGCCTGAACACTGCTGACATGAAAGATTTGCCTAGATCGGTCTCAACATGCGATCCCACATTACTCTGGCAGTAATACATTTAGGTTCAAAAAAGGGACTTGTACTGGAACCTCTCCAATGATGATGATGATAATGATGATGATGAAGAAGACAACTGCAAGTTTAAAAAAAGCCTTATCTCTGAAACACACACACACACACACACACACACACACACACACATACAGCAGAGGCGACAGTCTTACAAAAATAAAATAGAATCAGACTCGAACCCACCTCTCAGAGGTCCTAGACCAGGTAAGCCTGGGGGCTGGGAGAAGGGGGTGCACTTTTATCTAAGAACCAGAACAACCTACCCCCAGTAAGGACCAGCGCAGGGGAAAGAGGGGGGTGGGGTCCTACGTGGAGGGTTGGGGGGGGAGGGGAGCGGATCCTGGAGTTGGTTGACAATACAAACCCAGTACAGTGCGGGAGGAAACAGAAGCTCCGGCCACGCAGTTTCCGTGCCAAGCACCGTCGGCGCCGCAGCCCGGCCAGCTAGCTAACCGCGGCGGTCACCGCATCCCCGCTCCGCATACCTGCACGGCGTGCACCGGGCGGGTGCCGTCCCGCTCCCCGCCGGCCGCCGAGGCTCTTCCCCCCTCGGCTGATCTACGGGGCTGCGAATGATTCCTATTGGCCAAGGTGTCCATGTAAATAGGTGTGAAAGCACCCGGAGCGGGGCCCCGGCTCTACCCTCCCGCTCAATCCCCTCCCCCTGCACCCCTCCTCCTCCTTCTCCACCTCCTCCTCCTCCTCCTCCCAAGGCGATTGTCATATGATAGCTAAGAAGTGGCACATTAATGAAGCACCGCAACGGGGGTCTTTTCTGCTCCTGTCACCGCTTAAAACTATCAGACGGTTGGAGGGAGGACATGGAGGCAGGCACCTAGTTCCGTGCAGCCGCGGACCTCACAGCCGCGCCCCGACGAGACCCCAAAAATCTCCGCCCCGATCCGCCGCCCACTGAGTGCGCTGCGGACCCGGCTGTGCGGGTCGCTCCGGGGGCTGCATTCTCCGAGCTCAGAGGCGCTGGATAGGAATCAGTCCGTCTCCCCGCCGAGTCCCCGAACCCGCCGAGGTGTCCCAGTGGCTTGGGCCTAAACAGCAGCAAGCGCCGTCCCGGATGCCGACGCGCAACTTGAAGCAACTTTAAGGTGAGCCGATGGAGCTAGCTCGCGTTCATTCATTCCCACCCCGGCCTGCCGCGTCGCGTGGTTCCGAGCCCCGCTTGCTTGCTCCGGGGTGCCAGCCACCGGGAGATTTCGCGCTGCGCTCCGGCCTCTCCAAGCGCGCGCGCGCACAGTCGCCGCCGCCGCCGCTACTGCAAGTGGCCGGCAGAAAGGGCGCAGCGCAGCGCGCTTGGAACGGGCACCACGGGACCGTCCGGGCCGAGTCCAGTCCCAGAGGTCTATCTAGGCACGTCTGAGCTGTGTGTGCGTGTGTGTGTGTGTGTGTGTGTGTGTGTGTGTGTGTGTGAGAGAGAGAGAGAGAGAGAGAGAGAGAGAGAGAGAGAGAGAGAGAGAGAGAGAGAGACATCTCCCCATCTCACCCACCCTCCTGCGCCCCCTCCCCATTCCAGATCCCAGCCAGCAGCACCGGTCAGCGCGGACCCCAAGGCAGCCGCCGCGGGCCAGCAACCACCGCACCATGCCTCGGCCGGGCCGCAACACCTACAGCGACCAGAAACCGCCCTATTCGTATATCTCGCTGACCGCCATGGCCATCCAGAGCTCGCCCGAAAAGATGCTTCCCCTGAGCGAGATCTACAAGTTCATCATGGACCGCTTCCCTTACTACCGGGAGAACACGCAGCGCTGGCAGAACAGTTTGCGCCACAACCTCTCCTTCAACGACTGCTTCATCAAGATCCCGCGGCGCCCGGATCAGCCGGGCAAAGGTAGCTTTTGGGCGCTGCACCCCAGCTGCGGAGACATGTTCGAGAACGGCAGCTTCCTGCGGCGCCGCAAGCGCTTCAAGGTGCTCAAGTCCGACCACCTGGCGCCCAGCAAACCCGCCGACGCGGCGCAGTACTTGCAACAGCAAGCCAAGCTGCGGCTCAGCGCCCTGGCCGCGTCCAGCACGCACCTGCCGCAGATGCCCGCCGCCGCCGCCTACAACCTGGGCGGCGTGGCTCAGCCTTCGGGCTTCAAGCACCCCTTCGCCATCGAGAACATAATCGCGCGCGAATACAAGATGCCCGGCGGGTTGGCTTTCTCGGCCATGCAGCCGGTGCCCGCCGCCTACCCGCTCCCTAACCAGTTGACTACCATGGGCAGCTCGCTGGGCCCCGGCTGGCCCCACGTGTACAGCTCGGCGGGGGTGCTCGAGTCGGCCGCCCCCATCTCCATGGCCAGCGGCGACTACGGCGCCTACGGCGTGCCCCTGAAGCCGCTGTGCCACGCGGCGGGCCAAACGCTGCCCGCCATCCCCGTGCCCATCAAGCCCACGCCGGCCGCGGTGCCCGCGCTGCCCGCGCTGCCCGCGCCCATCCCCGCCTTGCTCTCGAACTCGCCGCCCTCGCTCAGCCCCACGTCGTCGCAGACAGCCACCAGCCAAAGCAGCCCTGCCACCCCCAGTGAGACCCTCACCAGCCCGGCCTCCGCGCTGCACTCGGTGGCCGTGCACTGACCCGAAGCGCCCTCAGCATCCCCGCCCCGCCGAGCAGACTTGCTTGGGCCTGGCACCCCCCACCCCCAGCCGCTGTCCCCCTTTCTCACCCAGACCTAGGAGCGCCACCCCGGCACCATGCGCCCACTCCTCTCTCTTTCTCTCTCTCACTGTGCGCCCACCCTTCTCTCCATTTCCTTCACTTTGCGTGCGCCCACTTTCTCTCCCGCAGCACCCACTCTCTGTCTCTTTCGCCCTGTGCCCACTTAACTTTCCCAGTCTGCCTCACCGTGCAGCCACCTTCTCCCCCAGAACTTAGTTTTGGGTGCCGGATGCAAAATATACGCTGGCAGAGGGCCTCGGGGGGCGTGGGAATTATCTTGGGGGTTCACCCGGGGGTTGGAGGTCTAAGCTAGTGAAATCTGGGCTAAATCCTTCCACCCCCTTTCTTAATCCAGCCCCAGACCGCGACCCCTCTTCCCCCCAAGGGGAAAGGCCTCCTCGCGCCTCTGCTGAAAGATGCGCATCACAGCTCGGTTTGCAGCTGCGCTCCGGCCTTTGCGCACCGGTTTCCCCGAACCGAGACACCCCATCGCCAGGATTTTTTCCGCACAGAATGCCTCCCGAGGCTGCAAGTCGCCCCGCGGAAGGCAGGTTTCTACGGGACGGGCTTTGAGGTGTGCGGCGGAAAAAAGGACTCCTCAACCGCCCAGCCCTCTCGCCTCCACCCATCCGGCCGCAGTTGGGGCTCGGCTGGGCGGACCCAGCTTTTGCAAGCTTGGGGGCCCAGCCTCCCGACTCTCCCGCGCAGTTGGGGTTGGTTTTGATTTGATCTGGTTTCCTGCCCCAGGTCCCAGGCACTAGGTAGGAGTGAGGGGAGAGGCTGCCCAACTTAGCCGAGGATGCTGGTCCTGCACACAAGTAAAACTTAACTCCAAGTCACCTTGTGTTGTTTACAAAGCGCCTGGCACAATGTAAACAAGCGAACTGGAAAACGTCTTGCTTGGCGCGCAAGCGGGCAAAGTCCACTTTCCAATACCTGTTGTAATGTGAATGTTTACTCTTCATTTTTCTGGCCAGGTTTAGGGGAGGGATGAGGGTGATGGTGGTGGTTGGTGATATTGGTGATGGTGGTGGTGGTGAAGAACTTAATTGGGATGTTAATTTTCCAATTACTTAAGAGACTTTAAAACTATTTATTTTATTGTTGGGGGGGGGGAGAACATGAAAAAGCCCAAACCAAGAAAGCATCCAAAGGCGACCCTTAGAAGAACACAGATAAATTGACTTAGTAACAAGATGACACCGGTAAGTCTCCCACGGACAAGCCTTTCTGTTGGCGACAAGAACTTTTCCAAGAAGCAAAGGGCTGCAAAGAGATGTAAATGTGTGTGAATAGGAATGATTATACACTGTGTAAAATGCACTTTTGTTTTCCTATATTCCTTTAGAGTCTTAGGTAATTTGCTGGAAAACTGTTGTTCTGATGTGACCTGCTTAAGTTAAAAGAAAAAAAAAAGTTGTAGACACAGAGCTGTAAAATTCTTACCTTTCATTTTCCTTCCTCTCTGGACAGAATTAGCATGGCCTTTTAAATATTGATGTTCTTGCCCCCAGCATGCCTGTTTTAAGACAAAGAATTTTAAAAAGGTGTCTTCATTAAATTATGAACCTAGTCCAAATAATATTTTCTCATTAAAATATGTAAATTCAGATTTGAGTTTCGTGTGTTTTTGAAGAATTGCTGCAAAAAAAAATTTTTTTTTATAAAAGTCAATGAATGTAGTGCTTCCCTGGCATGCTTAGTGCAATGCATTTAGTAATTTGTCTTTTATATTTTATTTTGAAAGTGGTCAGTTTTCCTTTATGCACTGGCATATTGGGGGGGGGCGGCATTTGTTCTGATGGATTCTTGAAAATATTTGTGCATAGGGAAAGAAGAAACAAACTATTTCTAGCACACAATAGACTCCCAAGAATAGTGCTGAAAGAAAAGATATTGAAAAAAAAATAAAGCATTTTATGTTTTTAAGACTTAACTGTGTTACAAAGTATGTTACATTTATATTAAGAGAAAGTGTATAGAAATCAGGTTGAAGTGACATGGAGATATCAGAAGTAAAAACAGACTTGCTTACTCAGTGCTTATCTTTTCCTTGCTCCTTTAAATTATTGCAGTTATTGAAATTTTTATCTGTAAAAGTTACTCAACAGTTCGTATCACACTTCAAGAATCCTTATCCTTAGAATTGGTTTCTTTTCACTTCTTTCTCTGGAAAAAGAATGCTTGACTCATTTATTTTTTAAGTCACAGTGCATGCTAGATTTCAAGTACTTGCTTTTTATTTTCCAGACATTTCCAGAAAATTAAAAGTTGCCCAGAGTTTGTGGCTCAGAGCCAGTTGCAACCTTATTGATGTTGGGAGTTGCAATATTCCAGGGCAAGGTGTGAATTCAACTAATGAAGTAACAAGACAAAGACAAACTTAAATTCTGATTAACACTTGACTGTGTAAAATGATTAAACAAGAGTTCCTTGTGTGACAGAGAAACCCCACACAGAAATCATAATCATGACACTTTTAAAGTCGAATCCTTAGCACCTGTGACCTTATAGACTTGGAAGGTTATCTGTGTTAAAATTTTTTTTTAGGATTAATGCAAAGGGTAATTAATCCTGTTGTGACTACTTTTTAAAAAGAAAGATCCCACACACACAGCCAAAAAAAAAAAAAAAAAGGTGGAAAATAAATGAATCATTGAACTGATTAAAATGCATGAAGCTACTAAAGCTCTTCAGACAGGGGACAACTAAACTCATTCATCAAGCCTAATTCACAATTATATCAACAAAACCGACTAAAGAAAGCCTGAAAAACTTAGCCACTGGGCTAGTAAACTCTTGAAATTCGGTTGTCAACACAAAGCCACCCATATTTTTCAAAACTAAATACACTTTACCACTTCCTACAAAGTAGGAAGTTCCGTGGAATATTCTCATAACAGACCATTTGCTAGCACTGAAAGTGAACTGGAAAGAGGTCAGCTTAAAGAGCTAATGTGAGGCCTCACAGGCTTTATCTTAGGTAGTCAGGTAAAACCTCTGTTTTCTAGTAGATATGTAAATTTAGAAATAAGTGATGTGCGCAGATCCCCATCTAATACAATGGAGATAAATTAGATACAGGTCCTAGCAAAGATTGTTAGCAAAGGAGTGATTTCACGTCAGTGTTTAGCAATGTTCTTCAAAATTCAAAAATGGTAAGTTCGTCATGGTATACTGCAAAGAATAAAATAACTTGGGCGTTGTGAGTCCCCTTTTCATGAGATTGCAGGCATCTCTTAGACAAAGTTGAATGTGTGAACTTTAGAAAATATTCATTGATAATATCTGGATCTTGATTCTAAATGCATCAGGAATGCATTTGCCTCATTTTACTCCATGCCTGCCTCCAACCCCCCCCCCAGGCTTTGAGACTTACATTCCTTTTAGATTAAGTGTCCCCACAAATAAGGAAGTTTATAACTATGATACCTTCAATGGGCTTCTTTGTCATGTTAAATCATTTCACCTGGCACAAGTCCAAAGTCAATACACACAGCTTCAAAAATACAAGTTTAAAGGATAGAACCTCTGAGAGGTCCTCAGAATAGGGAGTGGGGTCTCAGTTTGGGAATAGGAAGGGTGAGTTTATGCTAAGAGTAGAGAAATTCTCGTCTTTCCAATTCCATAAATTTGGGCAGTTGAATTTTCATTGTAGATAGCCAAATTCTGTTATTTTTTTTTTTCCTTCATGATTCTGTACTGAACTTTGTCAAGGGCTTTCTCTGTGTATTGGGGAACCTGCTTACATAATGGACAAATTTTGTGCATTTTCTCAAAAGCTGTATCAAACTATGGCCCGCGGGCCACATATCGTATTTGTGTCTGTTTTGTTTCTTCATTGCAAAATAAGATATATTTAGTGTGCATAAGAATTCGTTCATAAGTTTTGTTTTTACTGTAATCAGACCCTCCAATGGTCTGAGGGACAGTGAACTGGTCCCTGTTTAAAAAGTTTGAGGACCCCTGCTGTAGAGGGTTTTCATTCCGTTTCATGGGTGGGGAGTTTAGAGAAGCCTGGAGACTAACTGGAAGAGTATTAGAATCCTCAGCATGGTGCCAATATTATAATTACCTGTTTAACTCTTTTTTAAATAGGTGTCTCCAATGCAGAAATACCTGGTCAGGCGTTCAGAGTGGGGTGGTGTTTAGAAGTTAGGGTCAGGGTCAGGAAAAAAGACTCTAGCTTAGCCCAACAATCAGTAGATTACTTTCCTTTATACAAGGTTGTGCCCCCTCAAGCTTGAGGCACAAGGTGTGTGTGTGGGGGGGGGGGGGAGGACCAGTTTAAGTTTAACAAATGGCAACTTTTTTTTTTTTTGGTTAAAAAAAGTCCATTTAGGAAATGGAAAGTCTCAGTTTTCAAAATCGTCATAAAAATATCCTCCTCCCTCCATAAGCACAGGGACACCCAGACAAAAATAAAACAAAAGTAACCCAACCCACTGGCTGTGCAACCTCAAAAGGGATGCATTTGTTTCGTTTAAACTAACAACAAATTATCTAATTAATATGTTTCAATTACAGCATGAAAGGCGCAGCCCTTGGACCTCCCGCTGAGGGGGCACAATAGCCCCAGAGTCCACTCTAGGAATTGACAATAACTTCACATCTGTTTCTTTATTTTCCGCTTTGGAGTCTCAAACTCCTCTCAAGATCACTTCAAACCACGACCAGAGTTATGAAATATGTCCCGGTGTTAATGGAAGAAGAAATGTTGCTGATGGATGCTTCATTTGTGAGCCAAAAAAAAAAAAAAAGGAAGAAAAAAAGAAAGAAAGAAAGAAAGCCCATTGCAGAGCATTAAACAAATATATTAGAATTCTGTCACTTTATGCAATTGAGTAGATCAAATGAAGGGTCCAGGCCACTTCATTCACTCTCATTCACTCGAATAGAAAATGCAAAGAATAGCAACCCTAGACTGGCCACCGATGTAGATTTAGCTCCTTTTTACTGGCAGACAAAAAGGCTGAATTTTCACAAACACATTGCTGACTCGGGGACTAGGAAACGGGCCCTGAAACTCCTTTGGAATTTAAATTCATTTTATCTTCCTCTCTCTTCGAGGGGATCTGTTTGCACTGCAGTGCAAGATGCAGCAGGGCACCCTCTAGATGGCTAGAGTGGGGGAAGGGATTTGGGGGGTTGGAAGTGAGAACTTGGGTCTCGAGTTCTCAGGGAGCTCTGGTGTTCAGCCCACACCCGAATCTAAGATAACTTTGATGGAAGCAAATTTTAATCTAGACCGATATAGACGCCTTTACATCACATGTATCTCTGAGTTTCTTTTGTTCTTGCTGGGCAAGAATTTCCTAACGTTACTTGTTTTCCAAAGACCAGACTTGCACCTAAGTACTCCATTTCTTGTCTTTATTTTTACAGTTAATGGCCCTCACTGTTCCTGAGATGTGAAGCTGGGTTTCCAACCTGGCCTGCTTAATAGTCTCTGTCTTCCATCTCTTGTTATCTCTATCTTTGTCTCTAGCTCTGTATTTTTTTCTCTTATACATACATATACACACAACACATATATCCACACCTCTGTTGATTTTCTGATAGCTATCCTATGAAGACATCATAATAAAAAATCTATTATATCAACTTCAGGACAGAAGATATTATTTGGTTAGATTTTTCACTTCAGAATTTTCATTTTAATTTCTCATACTCAAGGGGATAAAATCAAGCCACTTATATTCATGAGGATCAAAATGACCTGTGGCAATTACTAACTCCCCCCAATATCTTCAGTCTAACATTTCTGATCGGTGCATTTTATAAAGTTTTATGTGTCAACCTTGTCAAAAATTTACTTAGAACTGCTTCTCCAAGGGGGAAAAGAAGGAAGCAGGACTCAGGCGGGTTTTAAAATTTGGTGACATAGAAACAAAGCTGTTTTTGTTGTTGTTTTTTGGTTTTGTATTTCTCAGTCTGAAGTCTAAATAAGATATGATTTGAAAGAAAAAGTTTTTTTTATTGTATTTACATTTTTACTTTGTAACTATTTCTAGGCTCACCAAAATCTTGAAGATCTTTCCCTCCAGCTTTAAGATTAGTGAAGTCCCACTTGGCATGATTCATCATTAATTCCAGGGATTGGTGTCTGGAATTGAGAAACCCAGGAGGTGACTCTGACCTGCACATAATAAAATGATATCAAAGAAATCATTGACTGTTTTGTCGTGATGAGTCGGCAAATTCAGTGGAAGTACTAATCAGCTAATCAGAAATTACCAACAGTAAATTATAGTTGGTTGAATAAAGTCTTGTGTGATAGTTTTCTTGTCCAGGACATTTTCAAGTCTATATAAGCAAATGGCTCATTCTCTGGTGGCAGACTTCTTTTGCCCGTCAGTAAATAACCAATGTTAAATCAGTTGCAAGCTTTTGAATGAACAAACTCCAAGCATTAAATTGAGCAGATTAAGCGCACAGAGCAAAAGCATTCTTTAAGTATCTGTTGTTTGGAGACACTGTGATGCCAGTTCATGCTTTGTAGCCTATACATTTTTATTTACTTGGTTAATTTCTTCCCCCCCAAAGAGTTCCCCATGGACCAGGTTTACTATAAGTACAAAAAGAGTTATTGGCCTGTAATATAAGTGTAACATGTATATAATTATCTATACATTATAAACCAACATTATCTATACATATACATCAGCTTCCAAACTGCTTTTGCTACAGATTTCTCTTCCCTTCTTTCTAAAATACAAATTTTGGGTGTTGGGTTTCAGCACCTCGTAGTATATAGGGAAACTGTTCAATAAAGAATGTTAATTCCATGCCACTTAGAGGAAGCTTAGTATTTATTAAGTAGTATCTAGAGTGTTGTGCATTAATTAGAGCAACTCCTTGGAGACACTTTAAAGCCAAGAATGGTCTCATGCAACAGGATAATTCAGAGATTCTGAACTCCCTCACTAAAGCTGCTACAGCTACAGATGTCTGGCTCACTTGGAAATATCAAACACATTTTATTTATTTGCACATTTGGATAGACTGGAGGTCAGTGCACAATAGGAAAATAATCATTGAAAAGTCCCTCATTGCCCTTGGGGCTCATGAATTTTTTTTTTTTTTTTGCATTGCATTGCCATCTGATTGTGCTCAGGGTTTACTCCTGGCTCTGTGCTCAAGGTTGGCTCCTATGAGGTTTGGGGGACCATATGCCCGCTCTATTATTTATGCCCAGATACAGGGGTTTTGTTTGTTTTTAACTTAAATAATGGCCTGTCTCAAGATTTTTTTGTATGGTTCCAAGTGGGAGAGGAACTGACAATGACTATTCACTTTACCCATATTCAATGGGTCCATCAGATTGAATGAAATCTCTTCTGTACTGCCTTAAATGTGCTGACAAGTGTTCATTCCTATGGTGTGAACATAGGCAATAGACAGTGCAATCAGAGAAAACAGAAAATAAATTATGTTTATGACTATCAGTCAGTCCAGATGGGGAATATCATCATTTTGGTCCCCAACACAGAACAGGTGAACAAATAGAAATTCTGAAGAAAGTTCTGTCTGTAGGTTAGGGGAAAACTATGCTAGATTTAGCCCAAGCAATAGTACAGAGATTGAGGATATGTTTTGTGTCCCTCTGACCCAGGTTCCAATCACTGGCACTACCTAAGGCTCCCTGAGTGTTGCCGGAGCGATTTTTGAGCACAGAGCCAGGAATAGCCCCTAAATACCACTCACTGGGTATGGTTCACAAACAAAAACAAAACAAAACCCTGTATTTGATCGAGGCACCAAAGAGAGAACTGGCTACAGATTTTAGCTGTTGATAATAAG